>NC_069499.1:1537041022-1537143522 GCF_027579735.1 Bombina bombina
TAGTATGCATGGGCTACAGGAGCAGTAGTACAGAACATAAAAGCTATATATATATGCTATAAACTATGCATGAGGTTTACAAGGGGGGCTTTCCACCGCTTTGAACCCCCCAGGCGGAGGCAAAAAAGATAGTGAAGATGGGGGAATTACAGTACATCCTATATATGTTTGATGCAGTGAGTCTATGCACTCTGAGGAGGTTTAGAAAGTTATATCAGGATTTATATATATATATATATATATATATATATATATATATAATAATAGCACACAAATCAGAAAATAGTAACTGTAAACAACAGTATAGCAAAGCAATAGTCCCTGAGGCACTAGTGTGCCACAACTATGTCGGGTGTCTCCGGAATGAGTGACAAAGTATACTTCATATACATATGGCCTCCTTAACATAGAAGGAAAGTCCTACAAATGTAGAGCTGACAAAAGTCACTTGAGTAAAAGTCCTGGTCGACTTGACATCCAAATGGAGTCACCCAATGTAGTAATATAGGGTTAAGATCAGTACTTAGCTTTATCTCCACTTTTGACATAGGAAGCAGGTACGTGATTAGATGGTACTTCCAATCTCCAACCTCACCAGGCGGTCTGTGTGCTCAGCTAATGCGGTCAACATCCACCGGCGCGTCCCGTCAGGCTAGCAACCCCCCGGTCGCGTCGATAGGAAATGGCCACAAGTTGCTGACCCACCGTCTCCAAATCAGCACATATGTTATGTTACACTCACGCATACCATTGACTTACATGTCCTTTTGATAATGCTTGTGATTACCTTATTCTTGCCTGCTATGCTTAAAATTTTTCATAACCAATGTTTCTCTATTAAACATGCAAGCTTCTGCAAATAAAATAACTTAGTGAATGTTTTCATTAGTTCTACCCTGCTAATCATTGCATTATTGTAAAGATGTTACGCTTATTGATTTGCTTGACTCAAATATTAGTTATCATTTCTTATATTTCTTTTCAGAAACTATGTTTATTTATTGATCAGTTTATTCAATAGACAAATCAGAACTAAAAGGATTCAGGTTTTATATGTATTGTCCTTTGCAAATGATATAATTCCAAGTGTTTTTAAAGGGACCGTCTACTTGAAAATCTATATTGCTTAAGAAGATAGATGATCCCTTTATTACTCATTCCCCAGTTTTGCATAACCAACACTGTTATATAATACACTTTTTACCTTTGTGATTACGTTATATCTAAGCCTCCACAGACTGCCCCCATTATCCCAGTGTTTTTTACAAACTTGCATTTTATCCAATTAGTGCAGGTTCCTGCACAACTCCACAGGAATGAGCACAATGTTATCTGTATGGCACACATGAACTGGCACTGTCTGGAGGTGAAAAGCTAATAAAGTGCACTGAGGTAAGATGCAGTCTGCAGGGGCTTACAAAAAGGCAGAGGTTTAGAGGTTAAATATAGCAATGTTGGTTGTGCAAAGCTAGAGAATGGGTAGAAAAGGTGTTATCTATCCTAAAAAAAATCAAGTACACTGTCCCTTTAATTTGCACACAAAAGGGCTAGATTACAAGTGGCGTGCAAGTGATATCGGGTTTTTGCTTGGATTGGAAATAGCACACGTATTACAAATTGAAAGTAAACGCAAACAAGTGTATGTAATCGCAATTTATGCTCATCATGTTAGCGAGACTTCAGAACTCTGGTTAACAGTTTCACGTTTGATTAAAAAGTTGTATAAAACACATACAAAATATACTTTAAAGTATAGTTACAATTATAATAACACTGTCTGATAGAAATTCATTTAAAAACAAGGGCTGCATATGGCTTTAACATATAGATACATACATACACATGCATACATACATATGTATATGTATATATATATATATTTATGTATAGTATGTATATGTGTTTGTGTGTGTGTCTACAAATGTATTTATGTATTTATATGTGTATACAGTATATGTAAGTGCATTAGAGCCCTTTGCAGTCAAGTAGCTGAAAACACGTAAAATCATATTTATGCAATATTCTTTTTTAAAGGGCCCCGTAAACCCACAAAATGATGTTATATAATTCTGCATATAGTGCAGTATTATATAACACCAGCTTAGTGCTAACTTTATACCTGAAAAGATTTCAGTGAAAAATTCCTACAAAAATTACTTTTACAGTACGCCGTTCCTGGCTCTACTGAGCGGGTCTGTTTGTTTTCCTTAAGTGCATCGGGCACGCTGTCTATTCACAGCTGGTCCGATCGCACCATTAAACTCAATGTAGCTCGCTCCTGCTACCAGACCAGAGTGGGAGCAAGCTACAGTGAGTTTAATGGCGCGATCAGGCCGGCTGTAAATAGACAGTATGCCCGATGTGCTTAAGGAAAACAAACAGACCCGCTCATTAGAGCCAGGAGCGGCGTACTGTAAAAGTAATTTTTTTTAGGAATTTTTCACTGAAATCCTTTCAGGTATAAAGTTAGCGCTAAGCTGATGTTATATAATTCTGCACTATATGCAGAATTATATAACATTATTGTGTGGGTTACTGTCCCTTTAATAAAGTGTATGTACTGTTAATATTTCACATTCCAATTTTCTTCAAGTATTTTTAAATGTATATCCCTATATATATCTGTATATATCAATACCTATATCTATCTAATGATATATATATATATATATATATATATATATATATATTTATAGATATTTAATTTACCAAAAGACATCAGATATACTGTATATAGAAATATTCATTTAAGAATAAATAGAACATATTCTGCTATGTAAAGATCATTCAAATGTGAAATATTCATATTTCTTGTCAGGTTAAAAGACTTGGTTAAACCTAATTGGGTTAGCACGTGAGTATGGGTGTTTTTTCCCACTTTTCATGCTCCATTGAAGTCTATGGGGGAATACATTAACGCGTTCAATAAGAAGTTTAGCTTTTTGCATTTGTCAAGTTTTTGCTTGCACACAACTCAACTTGCAATACGAGCAAAACCCAAAGCAAGCACAAAGCCTTTGTCTAGCGAAGTTAACGCCCTCCACTCGTAATCTAGCCCAAAGTTGGTAACCACTGATTTAATGTTTTAAATTACATTAATAAAATTATAAAGAGGTTCCATAATATAACTGAATAGAATAACATTCCTAACAGTTATACAACTATATATTTAGTGGCCGCATATGAAATAAATAATGCAGACTCGTGAGTCTCCCAATTTATTCTATGGATCTTTCTTTTCACATTGCATAATTTTTAATCCACTAAATTGAAAGACTAAATCAGATGCTGGATGCAGTCAGGTTTGGTTACTTGTTGTACTTTTTATGCAGATATAAGACTGCTCTCTATTTACCTTTATGAGAGGGACGCTACAAATAAGGACCTTCCAGGAATATTTTTGAGCATGATATGACTTGCTGCTCTTCATTCAGAATTTCCTCCTTACAAAACAGCTCTTTAAATAAACACATTGTTAAAGGCAATCCACATGAAGATTTATAAAACACAACAGTGTTTTCCGGTGAAAAGCAACTTGCTTCTTAGTGGCCCCTAACAGGATTTTACCATCTTTGGCCCTATCTTATTTAATTCTTAGAAAACTTCCTTTAGATATAGTCACGCTGCTGAGAGCAGTTTATTAAACAGTGCTAAACCAATGTGCTATAATAGCTATTACTAAAAATGTTATAACTTCATAACTTGTATTGAGTCTTAGCTCTTCAAATCCAAATCCACATCAAAAGATTTAGATTCAGATTAAGACATTACTAGATCCCCTAGTTTCCAGGTCATCTTTTTCAATTTAAATCTTAGTATTTAAATAATTGGATTTTTGCATTATTAACCTATTAAGGACTTGATTCCAGATGGCACGCTAAAACTTACACGTGTGCAATATTGGTTATTTTTCATCTTTTTGCACACGTCGGAAATAGTGCACGTACTACAAGTTGAAATTAAAAGGGTTTACTTGAGTGTAATCATGATCACACTTTCTGGGGAACAAGATTCTACTCAACATGTGCACAAGCTCACAGGGTATACGTATACTAGTCTGTGATTGGCGGATGGCTGTCACATAATACAGGGGGCCAGAAAACGGGAGAAAAAAATCTTCTGCTTACGTGAAATTCAGAATAGATGTTAAATCAGTGTCTTTTTATTATGCACATGTTAATTATGTAATTCTACTGCGCTGAGTGGTCCTTTAAGGCAGGTCTAGCCTTTTCTGTACTGTTCTGTACTGTTAGATACTGAAATATTTACAGGGATACTAAACCCACATTTGATCTTTCATGATACAGATAGAGGGGCCGAATTATCAAGCACCGAATGGAGCTTGTTGCCCCTGTTTCTGCATAACATCAGTTATGAAGCAGCAGTCTTAAGACCGCTGTTCCATAACTGGTACGCTGCCTCTGAGGCTGCGGTCTGCAATCCACCTGATCCTATACGATCAGGCTGATTGACACCCCCTGCTAGCGGCTGATTGGCCGCAAATCTGCAGGGGGAGGCATTGCAAAAGCAGTTCTGGTGAACTGCTTGTGCAATGTTAAATGCTGACAGCATATGCTGTCGGCAGTCAGCGATGTCGGACAGATATTGATAAATTGGCCTGATAGCATGCAATTTTAAGCAACTTTCTAATGTACTCCTATTATCAATTTTTCTTCATTATCATGCTATCTTTATAGCACTTGAGTAGTGCTTGCTGATTGGTGGCTAAATGTAGCAAACCAATCAGCAAGCTCTACCCAAGTACTGAACCAAAAATGGGCCAGCTCCTAACCTTAATTTTCAAATAAAGATAGCAAGAGAACAAAGAAAAATCGCTAAAAGGATTAATATAGAAAGATGCATAAAATTGCATGCACTATCTGAAAAATGAAAGAAAAATTTTGGGTTTAGTATTACTTTAGCAAGGTCTCTTTGCTGTTACTAGGGGATCTTTGAATTTAAATCACAAATTCCTGTTAATGCAATATACATTTTAATTAGTACAGTATTATGCAGGTTTTGCTTTCTATTTTTTCCCATTTCAATAAAATGTAGGAAGCTTACAGGAAACAATACACATGTTTCTTTCCACAAATCACAAAAGAGCTGATCAGAACAAATTTCTATAGCAAAGATATAGAGAAAGCTCCCCAAAAAACAAAAACAAATAAAATAGAAAGTAAATAAATATTAAAAAATAACACATTGGGGCCAATTTATCACGGCCCGAATGGCTTCAGGCTCGCCGGAAACCTTCAGGCTCACCAGAAACAGGAGTTAAGAAGCAGTGGTCTTAAGACCGCTGCTCCTTAACTCGTCTGCTACCTCTGAGGAGGCGGACAGCAATCAGCCTGATCGGATACAATCAGGTTGATTGACACCCCCTGCTAGCGGCCGATTGGCCACAAATCTGCAGGGGGTGGCATTGCACAAGCATTTCACTAAAAATGCTTGTGCAATGATAAATGCCGACAGTGTGGCGGACATGATCCGCTACAACGGATCATGTCCGCTGCACTTTGATAAATCGCCCCATAGTGTTATATTTATTTTATGAATAATTGTTTCCAACATTACAAGTCTATTTTGTGGATAAATGTAAAACATATATATTCTATAAACAAATTAGAACATACAAGTTTAGCTTGTTTTAAATTGACTGCCATAAATGCATTTTCTCTGTGTTCTCCTTTTCCTTCGGATGAATGGTGGTTCTACATTCCATTATAAAGGGAATCAAACAGACTGGAACCAGGTAATATACATTTTAGTCAACAAAAGGAAACACCATTTAAGTTCTTGCAAAGATCTACATTCTTTATTACAATAAAGTTAAGACATTAGAAAGACAACAAAGTGATAAAGATGTTCACATTTTGTGAGTTTCTTCGTTCACCTTGAGGTCCATATGCTCCTTTACTCTTCATTTTTTGAAATTTTGGTGACTTCTCGAGTTTTAGCCCTTAGTTTGTTGACCTGGGACTCTGCAATGTCTGCACGTTCCTCGGCTTCTTCCAGCTCATGTTGCACCTTGCGGCACTTGCTTAGGTTGATATTAGATTGCTCCTCCTGAAAATAATATTAACATATAAGCTGTCTGTTTGCATCTATCATCTATCTATCTATCTATCTATCTATCATTTATCTATCTATCTATCAATCTATCTCTTTACCTATCTGTCTGTCTGTCTCTCTATCTAATGTATCTGTCTATCTATCCATCTATCTATCTATCTACCTATCTATCTATCTATCTATCTATCTATCTAGTTATTGATGCAAAACTGGTTAAATTATTTCCATGGTCTTTTATGAGGAGGATGTGAGTAAAACCATAGTGGAAAATGTTAAAAAAAAATCAAAATACTTCTACTCATTCATATTTTAATGTTATAAAACTGAATTAAAAAAAGATGATGAATATTTGTAAGGATAGACAGATGGAAAAATAGATAGACAGATATGACGGTTGCCCAGTAGTAATCCTGTAGGACTGTGTCCACTAAAGAAAAAATAATAACACTAACCTAACATACACATTGATTATGAAATGGACATTCTTAAAATATGGCATGTCTCTAAATAAATACAGTTGTGTTATACAAAGTAGGAAACACCTGGAATACATTTGCATACTTAAGCTTAGAATGTTTGGAATGGTGTCTTTATAGTATACTTCTTAAGTAAAGTTCATAAAAGACTACTTACAATTTCCTCTGTCTGTCTCTTGTATGCTTTCACCTTCAGTTGGAGTTTATCAACCAGATCCTGAAGTCTTATTACATTCTTTTTATCTTCTTCAGACTAAAAAAGCAAAGGAGATAAATATACAGAAAAAATAACCACAGACAGTAATTCTTATAGTACATATTTTTTTGAGACTACACTTTGTTTACCTGATACGTTAGTTCTTTTACTTTCCTTTCATATTTACGTAGACCCTTGATGGCTTCTGAGCTGCGTTTTTGCTCAGCCTCAACTTCATTTTCAAGTTCTCTCACCTGATAAAACAGCAATAAATGTTACAAATAAAAGAACATTGAGTCACATCATATGCTTGTTATAATTAAACTGTTTTGGAAAAAATCTAGCATTAACAGATTTTCCTAGTGGCTCAGTAGTTTAAGTCACTGTTTGCTGTTTTTTAATTAGATTTACTATATGTGTTCCACTAAATAATAGAGTTGCCAAAGCATTTCTCACCCCAGGGGATATAACACTAGTATCTGTATTACATAGGTGTACAAGGTATTATTTAGTTTTAAGGGGAGCCATTGGGGTGGGAGAACGTGTTTTACATGTATACATACATGCACATATTTAGACACGTGTAAATGTTAAAGCCCTAAGCCTTTTTTTTCTAACACCTGAGACTTAATATAATTTTTTTCAAATAATTTTTATCAGACAGTATTATTATAAGGGTAACTGTACTGTTAAATGTATTTTTGATGTGTTTTGTACAACTTCTTTTTCTCGTGTAACAGTTAACCAGCGCTTTGAAATCATGCTAAACCGAAGCACGTTAACTTCATTTACACTCAAGCGAATGCGTGTTCTTTCAAAAACCCGCGATATATACCCCTTAACTCTCATGCACAATAGTTAGGACTTCACAATCTAGCCCTGTATATTTAATACTAACCCTGGCTTCAAGTTTTTGAAGCTGCTTCTTGCCCCCCTTCAATGCAAGTTGTTCAGCCTCATCAAGACGGAGTTGTAGATCTTTTACTGTCTGATCAAGGTTCTTCTTCATTCTTTCCAAGTGAGCACTTGTGTCTTGCTCTTTCTTCAGTTCCTCAGCCATCATGGCTGCCTGATGATGCAGATCAGAAAAATTAATCAAGAACTGCGATACTTACCAAGACATCTTTAAAAATATATTTTTTTATATTTTATATGGCGTCCCTTATCACACGGTTATTTTATAATAAAGCAATATAATCTTACATCAGTAATGGCTTTTTTAGCCTTTTCTTCAGCATTACGAGCTTCCTGTATGGCTTCTTCTACTTCAGTCTGTAGCTGAACTATATCATTCTCCATCTTCTTTTTGGTGTTGATCAAGCTTGTGTTCTGTTAAGAGATTATGTAAATTACAAGTTGCTTATACAGTATGAGAATTTAAGTAACATTGCTCTTTATCTAATTTTCTATTTTGGTAGATTTTTACCCAAGGACTTTATTACTGGAAAACAATAATAATAAAATTAAACCTAAAAGGTTTACATCTCATTTTATTTAAAAAAAAAGAATGGAAAAGTGTCTAGCATAACTTTGTTAAACATTAATAAGTAAATGAATTAGCAGGTTTAAAACACAGCTGTCCCCTATTGCGGTAAGTGCAGCAAAAAGGCTAAGATGTTGCCTACCTAATTTGCATATCTTAACCAGAATCCTCTGGTGTATTGGTAACAGTGTATATGGAGTATTTCTGGGTAAAAACAAGTGGAGATACTTGCTTAGAGGTGCTAATTGCCTATGCAATAAATTCTGTTGTTTTACTTTTATGAAATGTAAAATTTTAATCTCATGCTTTTATCTCTGCCATAATTAAAAAAAATATATATATATATATATGTTAGCAGGGTTCAATATATGAAAAATAAATATTAGTAATGACTGAGATAGACACAGAACCCTCATTTATTACCTGTGAGTGCAGAAGCTGGACGCGCTCACTTGCATCCAGAAGTTCCTGTTCTGCAACCTTTCTGCTCCTGTCTGTCTGCTCAAGTGCTGCCCTCAATTCTTCTATCTCAGACTGCATTAGATTGGCTCTACGTTCAACCATAGCTAACTGTTCTTTTAGATCTTCTTGACTTCTTAGTGAATCATCTAGGTGAATCTGTACATCCTGTATAAAGAAACAAGGAATATAACACATTTACCTTCAGTTTTGTCTTATAGATGTGGCCTAAAAAATACTGTCAAGTTTATACAGTACCTTAAGTATTCCTTGGACATTCCTCAGCTGTTTCTGATACTCTGCAGCTTGACGATTAGCATGACTTAGTTGTATTTCCATTTCATTTAGATCGCCTTCCATCTTCTTCTTGACTCTCAAAGCATCATTCCTGCTTCTAATTTCAGCATCTAGTGAGCTCTGCATAAACTCCACAACCCTGATATGGTTCCTCTTCAACTGATCTATTTCTTCATCCTTCTCTGCAATTTTTCTGTCAACTTCAGATTTTACTTGATTAAGCTCTAATTGGATTCTCATAATTTTGCCTTCCTCGTGTTCAAGAGAGGCCTGAATTATAAAAAAACAAAAGATTATCATAATTTATGATATTCAAAATCAAACATGTTCTTACATATATATTAAATAATGAACAATTAGCAATATTTGAAATGTTTTAGTTACACCACAGTATGTAAATGTTACATATTATGATTAAGTTTTAATTTTTCCAACTTATATTTACATTCGGCAAACAAATCTACACATAATGTCCTTCAATATTCTACTAAAGTCCTATATAATAAAAGACCAAGTATGTTTGTCCGACGAAGTCATGCGTAGTAGAGTCTGCACGAGACAAACATACCTGGCCTTAACCCCTTAACAACCTGCGCCGATGTGCAGTAGAGACTTGCTAAAAGTAGCAAGATCGTGATATATCTGCAAGCCCCAATCATTGGTGGTGTGGGAGGGAAGACGGGTGAGCAGCCGATCTCTGGAGGGGGGGGGCGTTAACAGGTGGGGCCACTACACTACAGAACAAATGTATGCTAAGAGCGGCAGGGAGGGGGAAGGAGGTACAGGGGGATCCTAGAGTGGAGGGGTGAATAAAGGATAGGGAAAGGATCTTGGAGGGGGACATTTTGGCCCATTTACACAGGCTTTAACACTAGTATGTCATATTTTGTTAAATTTCTCTTTATAGTTATATTTAATACCTTCAATTTATCCTTAATATGGCATTTTTATATAATATATAAATTAAAAGAAATACAACAACAAAAAAAGAAATAATTACCTCAGCTTCTTCAAGAGCTGTTTGAATTTCTGTTTTTTCATGCTCGATTAGTTTTTTGGCCTTCTCTACCTCATGCAGAGTCTTTGTACTTTCAGATACTTGTTCACTGAGGTCAGAAATCTCCTCTGTAATTTTAGGAATAGGAAAGTAAATAAGAAAATAAAACTCAAATCATATCAAGTTTAGGATTTAAAAAATACAAAAATATATTTTTTTGTAAATAAAGTTTGTGTAAATAAATGTGCCTGTGTGCTTATACATGCATAGATGCCACACTTTTAGCACAAGATTATGTTGTGTGGTATGTCTTTCCCATAGGCAATATAGTCTTTTCGCAAGCAAATGTAATTGCGCAGATATTACAAGTCTTGAAAAATCACGATTGTTCGTGTGCGATCGTCTTTTACACAACAATCCTTTCCGTGCTCGAAGAGCTGTAGTTAACAGTTTTCCTCAACAAAAAAGTTTCACGAAACACTTCAAAAATACATTACACTCATATTAATACTATCTAATATAAATTATTGTAAAAAAATATTGCACACAAAAGTTATAAGGGCTAAAAGATAGGAGATCTTTGACATACATACACATACAAAGAGAAACATGGATTTATATGTATAGAGATATGTTTAACTATGAAGATATTGGAAAGATTTTACACTTTTCAATCTTATGCACATTAAACAATATCTCAGATAAATTTTCAAAGAGATATTCACATATAGATCTCGAGATATCTAGACATATAAATGTTCATATACATATCTCGCTATAAATAGATATATCTGTCCAAAAATCATCACACATATAGAGAAATATTTATTTACAAATAAATAGGACCTATTCCGTTAACAAAACTTTCTTGCAATATGAAATATTCGCATTTTGATGTATGCGCTACAGATTAGGGTGTTTGTTTTTCTTTCTATTTGTCTTCTCCATTGACAACTATGGGGTAATACATGAATGCGCATGCAATGTGACTTTTTGGACTATGCGGGTTAACGCACATGCAAAATAAGTTACCTTGCAATTTGTAATACCTGCGCAAACCCCAATGTGCAAAAACTTTAACTCACGCTGTGTTTTCACAGTTGCAAATCAGATTTGCACTGCGACTTGTAATCTCGCCCTTAGTGTCTCAAAATATATTTTTCACTATAACCACAATGCACACCATGCAATACTGTTGCACTGCTAAACCTCAAATATGCCATGAATTTGTAGTACTAGTATTTTTTTTTAAAAGACAAGTGCTCTACACAGACTAAAGAAAATGAGAAAGGATAAAGAAGTGGTTTAAAATAAACAATTAAATACATAAATAAATGTTCCTACTTGTACCCCCCTTGATATCTAGTTTTTGCACCCTAAATTGTATGTTATTGAGCCAGCCCTGTGTAACCAGCTTTCTTATTTCAAGAATCCTCCAGCTATGAAACTATGTTGTTTTAGTTTAAATTTAGTTTAAATTTAATTAATACAAAGGTCAGGATCTTAAAATTTCATTTTGATAAAGTAGTATTTTAATTTAGGACTTTTTATATGTCACTTTAAGAGTCTGATGTCCATCAGTTGTATACACACCTAGCCAACAAATTTAGCACTTACGCTGTAAGTTCTTGTTCTCGCGTTTAATGTTTTCAAGGTGATCCATAGATTCTTCATAGGCGTTCTTCATCTTGAATAATTCAGTGCTGAGAGATCGAGATTCTTTCAATGAAGCTTCAAGTTCAGCCTGGGATTCTTCAAACTTCTGCTTCCATTCTGCCAGTATCTAACAAAAAAAAAAAAAAAAAAAAAACAATGTTACAGCAAATAAGGTTATTTTAGTGCACGCAATAACTGACTTGAGTTAAGTTAAGAAAATTATTTTGTTACCTTATCAAAATTCTTCTGCTTCTTATCTAGAGCAGCGCATGCACTGTTAGATCTTTCCACATCTATCATAAGATCTTCCACTTCATTTTGTAGTCTCTGTTTGGTTTTTTCAAGTGAGGCACATTTGGAATTCACAGCTTCAATGTGTTCTTCTGCGTCCTGCAAACGCTGGGCAAGCTTTTTCCTAGATTAAAATTGAAATTAATGTATCTAGCATGTGCAGGAAATACACAAGATATGGCAACTAAATCTCACTAAAGGATTTATTGCTGTAAAAGTATTTAACCAAAGAGTTTAATTTAGTTTTCCGTGACTTTTAAAGAAATCTTAAACTCTTACTGAGACAATTTACCAAAAAAAAGAAATAAAGGAAAGAAAGAAAAGAAAGGTGATTATATCTGCTGTATATAACTACTGGACCCACTGAGAAGTTTGTAGCTATGCAAAATTAACAATCTTTAAAGGAGATTCATAGGCTCACTTTACTGTAAATTGCACAGTTATTTACATAGAAGCCATTTTGAAATTGAGGCAATAAAATAGTCACCCATGGTGGACTCTTTTAATGATTATCTACACTAGAATGTTCAAACATTTTGCTTAGAGGGAAGGAAAATAATGGTAGAATTACATTATGCTCACATGTATGCTACATAAAAGGCTTCAAATAAAATTATAATACAATCCCATGTTGCTTTGAAATTACTTATAAAATTTGTTTTTTTAACTGAATTCAAATTTCTGTATTACTCTGATTTATAAAACTGGTATAAATTGTATAAATAAATTTTATTTTATCATAAGTACAAATATAGGCCACACAAAAAACCTTGGCTGGCCAGACTGTTTGGGTAACATTGATTTACACTATACTTTAATAATTAAATAAGGTCCATTTTACAAAAATCCCATTAAATATCTTGGTAAAGGTTTTAAATATTTAAGTATCTTAGTCAGTAATGAACAGAGTGCTCCAAAGATAATGTTTTTTTGTATGGCTCATACTGTACAAATGTCTTTTAAACATAAGAAGTAAAGATATTATATTCTGTTAAAAATATGTTAGATATTAAAAAAGAAAAAGATTCACATATTGGGCTTTGAGATACAAGTTAGAGTAAATGTAAGTTTCGTAGATACCTTTAATGCTATACTACAGCTATGAATACTTTTCAGTCTGACCAAAAGGTAAATCCACCAAAGTTGCCATATGCTTTAAGTAGCTATAATTTATATGTTACTATGGTAGAATTGAAGACAGACATAATCTATTCCAAGCTACAAATGGCCTCCCTTTTTAAATGTCAGCAACTCCTTTTGCAGTTACGTACTTGGCTTCTTCAAGTTCCTCTGTGCGCTGTATGGCATCTGTTTCATATTTAGTTCTCCACTGGGCGACTTCACCATTAGCCTTGGACAGAGAGCGCTGTAACTCAGACTTGGCCTCTTGTTCCTCTTCATATTGCTCCCGGAGAAGGTCACAGTCATGGCGAGAAGATTGCAATGAATGAGCAAGGGCATTTTTAGCCTGTAGAAGAGAACACATAATTATGAAGTGAAACGGATTCCTTGAACTAACAAGGCAAACATAATATTGCTTTTGAAAAGGTTAAAGAAAATCGATGAAATTATTTTGCATTTCCAAAATATTAGTTCATAAAAGAGTCCACATACTTTAGTTTCCTCTTCTAGAAGTCTCTTCAGTTCTTCAATTTGCTGAGTAAAAGCTTGTTTTCCTCTTGAGAGCTGAGAAATTAGTGCATCTTTTTCATCTAATTGCCTGGCATATTCACCTATGGAGACATTTAATTTTTTTGTTTAAACAGAATATGATGATTTTTGCTTTATCTCGCTATAACAGAGTCTGAGGATAATGTTTAAGATGTATGTGTTGTTTTACCTTAGAAAAAATATAGATATAATAGAGCAACAGAGCTCACAGTTCTAAAAAAAAAGACTCCTAAACCAATAGAATCCCTGATCAGAAATCTATATTACATATACAGTGCGTATGTTAGATTTTTGTGCATTAAAACAGCTTATAGACTACACAGAAGACTTTTTAAATATATATATTTTTTTTTTTGTACTGCAGCTGCATTTTAGAGACTAGATCATACACATGTAGCAGAAAAGTACTGGCCATTTGCTATAATTTGCTAGTAATAAGTCATTATTGTGGCCTTTAACTCTACAAAAGAAGACTGCAGCATTATGAATTATGAATATATTTATTATGTATGTATTGGGTAATTGTAAAGTGTGGCTAATCACCCATGTGGGTCCAAAGGTGCTGCTCATTTTATCGACCTCGGAAGGATGAAAGGCTGAGTGGACCTCGCCGGGGATCGAACCTGCAACCCTTGGGTTGCTACAGAGCTCAGCCACAGTGCCTTAGCATGCTGAGCTATCTGTCAGTAATAAATACATTCATTATATAATATATATACATATATAGAAAAATGTATTAAGGTTTCTGGGAACACAACGTCCCCTTCCTCAGAACTCGAAACTTTAATACATTTCGGTGGGTTTTCTTTAAAAAAATCCTGTGAGTGCTTTCTTTTTTTTTTTATTATAATACAATGTTAGCTTAACACCCAGGTGGCTGGCTTTTTGAGGGTGCTATAACTGCAATCTTGAATATATATATATATATATATATATATATATATACAGTATATTTACAGTACATCATTATTGCTAATTAATTAAATATTTCTTTGTTCTGCAATTTATTTTTGTAAACTTATCTTATATCTAATTTTTCTGTAGAAGTTTTATAACTTAAAACAGGCAGTACAAATAAAACAAATTAGAGTTAGATTACAAGTAGCATAATAACTGTTGCACACAAGCAATATCGCTCATATTACTACAAATTTAAAGCAAACGCAATCTGGAGAGCACAATCGCATTTTACACTTGTTGGACTAGCGCCATTGAAAACCTCGGGTAAAGTGTAGTTACACTTATATAAACACTAACTAATAAAAAATATTAATATAAAGATTTTTAAAAAAGTATTAGGGTTCAAATGTATATGGCATTCGACAAGGTGTTTGACTGCAAAGGGCTATATTGTATATATACATACATATACATGTCTAAATATGTGTATGTATATATATATATATATATATATATATATATATATATATTGAATAAAAGGAAAAGGACCACTATTGTCCAGCACTAGACTATTATAACATAAATAAGAAAAAATCCAAGGGGAGAAAACAAGAGGACTTAAGGGGACTAGCAAGCTCAAAAAACCAGAGACCACCTTTCAAATAGTAACAATTTATATTGATAATGGGCAACATGGTATCAATTTGAATCTATAGGGCAAAAGAATCTGCAACATGAACCAAGTTAATACAACAATGTCCATAGGTACATCCTAGATCATGGATAACATTTGTTGAACACCAGTACGAGTTGCAGTTCATCAATTCACCTCCCAGAACATTGCAAACAGCGGGATTTAAGTCCCATTCACAGAGTAAACTACTATTCCTAAATATCTTCTCAGAGGATATAGTAATTTGAAAGTTGTGTTGGAAACTTATATTTGATATTTGTAAACCACAGGTAGCATAGTATGCATTAGATCAATATTGCAGACAACATCCCTGTATGTTATATATAACACAAGCAGTCAATCACACCCTCTGACTTTCAGACTGCCGGAAGAAGCCTGTATGTTTGGATGGGTGAAACGCGCGTAGCAGTGGAACCACGGCGGTGTTAACAGCTGAACACCGCCACTTCAATTTGTTTCTATTATATGGGGCATATGAGTGAAGGAGTGCGGAGCACTTAAAAGTCTTCCAGTTATACACCAACCAGAATTTGAATCAATAAAGATTGTGTTGTGTTTGGGACCATCCTTTACAGGTGACATTGCAATGGTTATGTAGCATCTATCTTGGTCTACATTTAAGCAGGTAATCATCAATATTTTGCAACACACATGCTGAGACTGCTGAGACCTCTGTGAAGCGGTTAAGATAAAGATCGATATCTGTTACCTATCAGTCAGAGAGTGTGAACGATGGCCTTACATGTATAACCTTTTGTGGATTGCTTACTGGCTGCATACTAATACACGCTATATATATTATGACTCCCCTGCATCTCTACATATGCTGTCTGCTTTTTTGCATTGAATACACACCTATACACACTAATACCTCTGTGAAACGGCTAACCGAGGAAATCTTACAGTCTGAAAGTCAGAGGGTGTGATTGACTGCTTGTGTTATACATAACATACAGAGATGTTGTCTGCAATATTGATCTAATGCATACTATGCTACCTGTGGATTACAAATATCAAATATAAGTTTCCAACACAACTTTCAAATTACTATATCCTCTGAGAGGATATTTAGGAATAGTAGTTTACTCTGTGAATGGGACTTGAATCCCACTGTTTGCAATGTTCTGGGAGGTGAATTGATGAACTGCAACTCGTACTGGTGTTCAACAAATGTTATCCATGATCTAGGATGTACCTATGGACATTGTTGTATTAACTTAGTTCATGTTGCAGCTTCTTTTGCCCTATAGATTTAAATTGTTACAATGTTGCCCATTATCAATATAAATTGTTACTATTTGAAAGGTGGTCTCTGTTTTTTTTTCAGCTTGCTAGTCCCCTTTAGTCCTCTTGTTTTCTTCCCTTGGGATTTGTTCTTATTTATGTTATAATAGTCTAGTGCTAGACAATAGTGGTCTTTTTCCTTTAATTCAATATTTGAATCATTTACCACTACCGTGCACCTGACAGATGTATCTATTTTGAGAACATGAGTCGTGAATGACTGTATTGAATATTACACTAGTAGTGCTGATTTGTTAAATTATATATATATATATACAAAACACAGAAGGGGACTGCACTCTCATACCGGACCAGGTACACATCCCATGACTCTGCAACATGCTCAGCCCTGGGTGCTCACGGGCACTCACAGAAAGCTGTGCTGTCCCCAGAGTCAGGGCCGCCATCAGGGGGTGACAGGGGTGACTCCTGTCAGGGGCCCAATGGGTCAGGGGGGCCCCATGAGGCAAGAACTTTTTTTTTTTTTTAATTTTGGCAGCCACCAGTGGGTACTACAGCAGAGTGCTAATTGAGCATGGGGAATGTTATTACAAGGAGTAAAGTATTAGCATTTGAGAGGATTTCTGAGTGTGCACTAAACTACTATGCACAGTGTGAGACAGACTTGGCAATTTGTTGGTACAGTGTGTGCCTGAGTCAATTTTGAATTCACAGAATTATTTTTGTTTGCACATTTACAAATATGATTCTTTAAAAAGTGATCTCTTAATTTCTGCAATTTTTTGATCATGCATGTCACACACTGTTGATTTAGGGGATGCAAGGTGCATAAATGTTTCCTCCTGTGAGTGTTTCTGTGGGTGTCTGTGTTTATGTCTTTGTGCTTTGGTTTGTGTCTCTATGAGTGTGTATGTATTTGTTTTCTGTGGGTCTCTCTGTGAGGGTGGGTGTGTATGTCTTTGTGCATTTTCTGTGGATGTATGTGAGGGTGTGTGCATATGTCTTTGAGCTTTTTCTATGGGTGTCTCTGTGAGGGTGTGTGTATGTTTGTCTTTGTGTATTTTCTCTGGATGCCTCTGTGAGGGTGGGTGTGTATGTCTGTGTTTTCTGTGGATGTCTCTGTGAGGGTGTGTGTGTGTGTGTATGTATGTATGTCTGTGTTTTCTGTGGATGTCTCTGTGAGGGTGTGTGTGTGTGTATGTATGTATGTCTGTGTTATCTGTGGATGTCTCTGTGAGGGTGTGCGTTTTCTGTGGGTGTCTCTGTGAGGATGTGTGCATGTATGTTTTCTGTGGGTGTCTCTGTGTGTGTGTGTGTGTGTGTATGTCTTTCTGTGTTTTCTGAGGCTGTCTCTGTCGGTGTTTCCTTGGGTGTATGTGCAAGTTTGTGTTTGTGTGTGTCCATTGTCTGTTCCTTTTTAGGACATTTTGACTTTACTACTGATTATTCACATCTTTCTACAGACTTTGAGACTAATGAGACCTTTCCGGAAGTCACCAATCCACCATTTAACCTTTAAATTATTGTTTAGGCAGTTCAGGGCCCTTCCTTTCAGCCACTGCACGCTGTTGTCATCATTTAGTTGGCATCTTCCTTTACAGAAAGATAATCAGAACTCCATATTTTGTTTTCTAAATCTCCTTTTTTTACAAAACTGTAGTCTAGCTCATTACTTGTCAGGTCAATGTAAACAAGTGCTGAGTGTCTGTTTGGATGTCTGTGTCTGAGTGCGTTTCTTTGCGTGTCTGCTAGAGTGTCTATATGTGAATCCTTATGTGTGAGTGTGTGTTTCAGTGTATGAGTGTGTCTGTGTGTTTGTATGTTACTACCTTTACAACATTTCCAAGTTTAAATAGACACTTAAGAATAAGGTGCATATACGTTTTAGTCACTTGGTTAAAAATTGCACATGTCAAAGGAGGGGGGGGGCCCTGATCAATGGTTAAGTCAGGGGCCCCAAAATTTCTAGTGGCGGCCCTGCCCAGAGTCACAGGCAGTTAACCCCAGACAGGTCTGGGTGCAAGAACCATAGGGAAAATTACAAAACAAATTAATACAACACACAGAGAAAGTCCAGCACTCACTTACAAGCTCTCAGCTAAGATTTAAAAGCAAAAATGGAAAGGTTAGTTACCGCATCTTAAATCTTAGCTGAGAGCTTGTAAGTGAGTGCTGGACTTTCTATGTGATATATATATATATATACAGTATATATTTATATATATATTTTTATATATATATATATATATATATATATATATATGTATATGTATACATATGTATTTGTGTAACATACCAATGTTCTTCACATACAGGAACATTTTATTTGTATACATATTTCTATATATCTCTATACATCTATATTTTTATATCTATTCCTAAAGATATATATATATATATATATATATATATATATATATGTATAGATATATATTTTACATTAACATTATCAGATATATATATATATATACATATTTAATAATTAAAATTACATGTTTTTGTATGTGAAGAAAATAGGAATGTAAAATATGCATAATGTGATTCGTGTTTCGTGTTTTAGGTCTAATGCGGTGTCAGGTTAGCGCACATGAAGATTTAGTCATCTTAAAGCGCATTCTTAAAATATTAAACATAAAATATTAAACAATATTAATGATTATTAAAAATTATTATCCATTCTGTAATATATATATTTATATATTCTATGGATTATTTAGATTATTTTTACAGTATGTAAAATATTAATAGCACAAAATATTAATAGCACAATCATGTAAATTCACCATTTTCTGTTTGAAGTCGAGCTCTTTGGGCTGTGATATCATTAATATTTCTTTGATGTTCTTCTTCTTTGGTCTTAACTTCACTCAGTTGGTCTTCCAAGGTACGACAAATCTTTTCAAAATTTGCCTGAAATTAACAGAAAATAGTCTATGGGGTCAATTTATCAATGTCTGTCCGATATGCATATGCTGTCGGCATTTAACATTGCGCAAGAAGTTCACCCCTGCAGATCATATAGGATCGGGTGGATTGCAGACCGCAGCCTCAGAGGCAGCGGACCAGATATGGACCAGCAGTCTTAAGACCGCTGCTTCATAACTGCTGTTTCTGGCAAGCCTGAAGGCTCTCGTGGAAACAGGGGCATCAAGCTCTATTCAGAGTTTAATAATTCGGCCCCAAAGTATCTATATGTTATTGAAGTAATTAACAATATAAATGAACAAATATATATAAAGTGTTATCCTATTGATATTAAAGAATATTCTATAACATTCTATAGTACATTATGTTTTGGACTATCAATGTTGTATATTTTATAGGCTACCCAGTAATTGTTGACAGCTACATATGTTATTTACATGTTTTTAAAGTATTAATAAATTTATAGGTACCTTAGCCTTGGTAACATATTCCATGTTACTGGCCAGGTCATCAATCTCCATTTTAAGTTCACTTTTTTCTTTCTCCAGCTTTTGCTTGACACGTTGAAGGTTATCAATTTGTTCTGAAAGTTCTGCAGCACTGTCAGCATGCTTCTTTCGGAGAGCAGCAGATATAGCTTCATGTTGTAGTGTAGCTTCATCAAGGTCACGGCGCATCTTCTGGAATTCTGCTTCACGTTTCTTGTTCATCTCAATCTGAACAGAAGTTGCCCCACCTGCTTCTTCCAGACGCTCACTGATCTCCTCTAGTTCTCTAGAGAGGTCAGCACGCTGCTTCTCTGCCCTTGCACGGGCTGCACGCTCAGCTTCAATTTCTTCTTCAAGTTCCTCAATACGAGCCTTATTTAAAAAAATAGATTTCATTTTTTTTTTCAGAAATCATAATGATATATTTTTTCCAAACATAATTATGATTCACACTCCCATGCTTACCTGTAACTCCTTAATTTTTTTCTGTAGCTGGGATTCAAGAATTTGTTCATCTTCAATTTTGCTCATTAACTGGCTTATTTCAAAATCTTTCCTATAGTGAAAGTAAAGTATGTCAACATTATAAAAGTAGTCAAGATTAATTAAAATAAATTGATAACTCTTTTAGGTATACATTAATATAAAACATCAATGATTCTACAAGTATTCTATCAGTTGGATTTCTTGGCAACACATACTTTTTAAGTCTCTCATCCAGTTGCTGTCTATCATTTTCCAAATCCATAGTGGTTTCTTGAGCCAATTTTAGATCACCCTCCAGTTTTCTCTTTGCTCTTTCAAGGTCCATTCTGAGCTTTTTTTCTTGTTCCAGAGAACCCTCAAGCTAAATAAATACATATTATTGGAGCCATGCCTTTAGAAAATATCCTTAAAAGGACACTAACCTTGTAATTACCAGACATTTCTTTTGTGTTCCTATACAGGGAGTGCAGAATTATTAGGCAAATTAGAATTTTGACCACATCATCCTCTTTATGCATGTTGTCTTACTCCAAGCTGTATAGGCTCGAAAGCCTACTACCAATTAAGCATATTAGGTGATGTGCATCTCTGTAATGAGAAGGGGTGTGGTCTAATGACATCAACACCCTATATCAGGTGTGCATAATTATTAGGCAACTTCCTTTCCTTTGGCAAAATGGGTCAAAAGAAGGACTTGACAGGCTCAGAAAAGTAAAAAATAGTGAGATATCTTGCAGAGGGATGCAGCACTCTTAAAATTGCAAAGCTTCTGAAGCGTGATCATCGAACAATCAAGCGTTTCATTCAAAATAGTCAACAGGGTCGCAAGAAGCGTGTTGAAAAACCAAGGCGCAAAATAACTGCCCATGAACTGAGAAAAGTCAAGCGTGCAGCTGCCAAGATGCCACTTGCCACCAGTTTGGCCATATTTCAGAGCTGCAACATCACTGGAGTGCCCAAAAGCACAAGGTGTGCAATACTCAGAGACATGGCCAAGGTAAGAAAGGCTGAAAGACGACCACCACTGAACAAGACACACAAGCTGAAATGTCAAGACTGGGCCAAGAAATATCTCAAGACTGATTTTTCTAAGGTTTTATGGACTGATGAAATGAGAGTGAGTCTTGATGGGCCAGATGGATGGGCCCGTGGCTGGATTGGTAAAGGGCAGAGAGCTCCAGTCCGACTCAGACGCCAGCAAGGTGGAGGTGGAGTACTGGTTTGGGCTGGTATCATCAAAGATGAGCTTGTGGGGCCTTTTCGGGTTGAGGATGGAGTCAAGCTCAACTCCCAGTCCTACTGCCAGTTTCTGGAAGACACCTTCTTCAAGCAGTGGTACAGGAAGAAGTCTGCATCCTTCAAGAAAAACATGATTTTCATGCAGGACAATGCTCCATCACACGCGTCCAAGTACTCCACAGCGTGGCTGGCAAGAAAGGGTATAAAAGAAGAAAATCTAATGACATGGCCTCCTTGTTCACCTGATCTGAACCCCATTGAGAACCTGTGGTCCATCATCAAATGTGAGATTTGCAAGGAGGGAAAACCGTACACCTCTCTGAACAGTGTCTGGGAGGCTGTGGTTGCTGCTGCACGCAATGTTGATGGTGAACAGATCAAAACACTGACAGAATCCATGGATGACAGGCTTTTGAGTGTCCTTGCAAAGAAAGGTGGCTATATTGGTCACTGATTTGTTTTTGTTTTGTTTTTGAATGTCAGAAATGTATATTTGTGAATGTTGAGATGTTATATTGGTTTCACTGGTAAAAATAAATAATTGAAATGGGTATATATTTGTTTTTTGTTAAATTGCCTAATAATTATGCACAGTAATAGTCACCTGCACACACAGATATCCCCCTAAAATAGCTATAACTAAAAACAAACTAAAAACTACTTCCAAAACTATTCAGCTTTGATATTAATGAGTTTTTTTGGGTTCATTGAGAACATGGTTGTTGTTCAATAATAAAATTAATCCTCAAAAATACAACTTGCCTAATAATTCTGCACTCCCTGTAGAATAAAACATCACCCAAGTCTTAAACATTTTTAAACAGATATCTTTTTTCCTGTAATTATTTTTCAGTAGCCAAATTCTACCTAATCTTTGCCTTATTCAGAGGAGCCATTCTGAGCTTTAATCCACAGACAACAAGGATAGCGACTGTCATAAAGTTAGTATAAAACACATTGTTTTGCAGTTGTTATCTGATAAAGACCAATTAGGTACATATATGTAACAGGGTTAGCCTTGGGACGTTAGTAGGGTACATTTTAAGTTCTAAGAATAAAAAATGCTACATTTTCAGAGTTAAATAACATTAAAAAGGGGCAAAATAAATAATAAAAATATATAGCAAAAGTAATTTCATAACGCATAACTAAACATTTCATATAAAAATCTCAGGGTGTACTGCACCTTTAATGGATTTGATTTATTCCGCTCTACTTACATCATCAACCTGCTGTTCAAGTTTGCTCTTGGCTTTGGTCAAAGAATTAACTTTATCCTCCTCTGCCTGAAGATCATCAAGTGCTTGTTGGTGTGCTTCCTGAAGGGCTTTCTTTTCCTTTGTTAGCTTGACAATGTTCTCATCCAGCATTGCCATTTCTTCTGTAAGGTTCTTTACCTGTTTAGTTGACAGAAATTAATTTATTACATGAATTATACTAGGCAATTAACAATCATTAAAGGGACATTCAACACTAAATAAATGCTAGATGGAATTATGCATTCAAAGAAAAGATCAGTCTGAGAATAACAGGGAAATTATTTTTTTTAAAGTTTCATTAGCTTTTTAAATATTGACAATAAAACAATAGGAGCTGCCATGTTGTAATTTAGGTTACCTTCTTTGCTGTGGCCAATTAGAGACAGTTATAAATAGGTCACTAGAGTGTGCAGCCAATGGCTTTGTGGAATATTTCTAACAGGAACTGAAAAGCTCACAATTTCAGAACAGAATTACAGGAAAGGGGTACAAACTAAATAACGAAAGCATATTGGAGAGTTTTATATATATATATATATATATATATATATATATATATATATATATATATATATATATACTGTATATATATATATATATATATATATATATATATATATATATATATATATATGATTTATCTTTTAAAATTTCCATCTAAAAGTGTTTACTGTCCCTTTAAGTTTGTTGACACTATAGTTTAATAATTATGGTCCTGTGTAAAATATAGTATTGATAACTTTAATAGCTTACAGGCTGAGACATGCTCAAAGAAATATTTATCTAGAAAAGATATAAAATATAACAAATTTGATTCTTTATCATTGTATGTAATCAAGAGGATGGTCTTTTTCAAACATGTATAATGTTTGGCAGTAGAGCTCTCTACAAGAGCAATATAAGTTTGATGCGCTATACAAATAAATGATAATAATAATAATGACACATGCTGTCTAAAGTATAACACAGGCCCGAAGTCTTAAGCAACAATGTATATTTTAATGTGCAGCTAACTACAGATATGCAATTAGAATTTACTGTCTGGTCAACAAATTCTTAAAGTCAAGAGAGCACACCATTTTATGAAACAATATTTGGAACAAAACATTTTCAGTTTCTTAAAACTATATTTAAAATTACTTTTAGTAAAAGCTGTGAAAATTACTATTTCATTTGAAAAACTATTACATGTAAAACCTTTGCCCAAACGGAACAGGGAACTGTTTTTCCATATAATAAGCATTACAACAAATTTGATGAATTTCCTCTTACTTTGTTCTCCGTGGCATGTTTCTCTTTCTCAACTTTGGCCAATGTCAACTCAAGGTCATCAATATCTTTCTTTAATTCTGAGCACTCATCTTCAAGTTTCCTCTTTTTGGCTGTTAGTTCAGCATTTGATTCCTCTTCATCTTCTAGCCTTTCATTAAGCTCTTTGATTTTGGTCTCCAATTGGATTTTTGTTTTAATTAACTGATCACATCTCTCCTCAGCATCAATTAGATTTTCAGATTCCTGAATAAAAAAATGGTAACAGTAAAAAAGATGCTATAGTCATATACATATATATAAGATCTGGCATACATCTAGAAATTATCACTAGTTTCTCAACTATGTGAGTTAAAAAAAAACCTACAGCAGTCTCTTGATTAGAAAGTTATTGGACTTGATTTAACAACTGCTGGGCAGACAAGGTTTTCTGTCAACCCAGCTTCGTGGGCAGCCCCCAGATAACATTGCACAATTCACTGATTGCGCAATGCCACACGCTGCTTGCACGCATCCAACCGTGCGCAAGAGGGGGCTGTCAATTATCCCTGAGCAACCCTGAAATGCTGGGGCTCCGAAGGTGCTATCACAGCCCATTGTTTCAACATAATTACTTATAATACATCCTTTCACAATAAGTCATTTTAAAATCACTATTTTCTAGTTTTTCCCCAGTTTTCAAAATGTTTTAATACATTATGCTGCCTAACATATATCTGAGATAATTCAAGAACATCTAGATTCCTGCATATGGATGCCTATAAATACCTTCATTTACAAATAGGTCTTTACAGATATTATTTATAAATATGTATATGTCACTGAAGGATTCACTGAGGTTGTATAGACCTACATGGATGCTTAAATAGATAAGTAACCAATAGAAAAGTAATAACAATTTTGTTAAAGGGACAGTAATGTCATAATTAGACATTCATGATTTAGACAGAACATACAATTTTAAACAACTTTACAATTTACTTCTATTATTTAATTTGCTTCCATCTCTTGCTGAAAGGTTTATCTAGGTAAGCTCAGGAGCAGCAAAGAACCTAGGTTCTCGTTGCTGATTGGTGGCTGCATATATATACCGATTGTCTTTGGCTCATCCATGTGTTCGGTTAGAAACCAGTAGTGCAATGCTGCTCATTCAACAAATGATACCAAGAGAATGAAGCAAATTTGATAATAGACATAAAGTGGAAAGTTGTTTAAAATTGTATGTTCTACCTAAATTATGAAATATTTATTTCATGTCTCTTTAATGCAGCCTACGGAGAACTGCTGAGATTTGACCACAAGTTGATATAGGATAAGAGAGGGGGGGCAAATAATTAACACCATGCAAACCTGGCATAAACTCTGATGTGCAGCATTTCTTAGCTGCGGGTTTTTAAAGTACACTGAAAATTATCATGGTCAGTCAAACAAAGGTTATTTGTACATATATTTATAGCTTAGTTTTATAGGTAAAACCTATAATAATTATTATTATTGTATTATTATTGAAAAACGAATACACGCTTGTCCTATATTACAGCTGAGCAGAAGATCTACTAAAACATAAGTTCAATGAGACCTTTATATAATTTGATAATGCTAAGCTATACTAATTAATATTAATTAACTTCTGATTTTAAAGTAGCAAACTGATTTGAACAAATCTTTATTAATATTGTAATCTATTTTTAAGGATTATTTTAGAGATTAAAAAGTTACAACAAATTTGCATAAACATATTATGCCTCATACTCACAGACTGGACTTGGAGTTGTAGATCATTTTTCTCTTGAAGAATTTTGTTCATTTTCTCCTCCAGTTCCTTTCTCCTTGCTTCTGATTTGGCTAAACTTTCTTTAGTCTTCCCAAATTCTTCTTTCATGTTTGCTATCTCCTTCTCAGACTCTGCGCTCTTCAACAAAGGCTTGATTTTGAAGAACAGCTTCATCCATGGCCAATGTTTAACGTTCATGAATGCGCGAATGTTATACTGAATAGTGAACAAGGCCTCTCTAAAAGAAACCAATAAATATAGAAAAAAAAGTTACTCATCATAATAAATAGAAAATGTTTAAAATTAATTGATATAGTATTAAAGGGGCATAGAATTAAATAGATCACACCATTTTAAGAGACTTTTAAATTTACTTCTATGTTATTCTTTTGGTCTCCTTTGTTGAAAATAATACCTATACTACTGGAGCTAGCTGGTGAATAGGGGCTCTCACCAGTGTTTTGCTGCTCTGGAGCTGATTTTTACTATGTTTTTAATAATTTGTAGGGAGTAAACACATAATTATATGGAACACATAAGAGTGTTTTTTGTTTGCACAATTATGTTCCTCTAAACTATATTATTGGGTATATAAGGATTGTGTGATATATCTTCTTGGTAGACAAATTGTTAATACATTACTTGTTAAATTGTTTTACCTCCTGTCAATCATCTTTTTGTATTCTAATCTCGAAAGGTATCCTCTGCACCGAGCTTGGGTTCGTGTTATGACTTGCGCTAAGCGTTCATCTCGCATCTCTTCTAAGGTCCCCAGAAGTCCAGCTTTGAAGAATACCTTTAGAAATGGAAAAGTTACATTGAACAGACTAGTAACAACTTATAAAAGAACATTGTAATTTAGACAATAAGCACTTATTTCTTATTCTAAAGCATGAAGGCATTGTTGTTGTACCGCACTTCTTTTGTTTTATATATATATATATATATATATATATATATATATATATATATATATATATATATATATATACAAAGACAAACTATCTTTTATTTATCTCTCCTATCATTTATATTTTTTCCTCTTTATATTTTCATTCAAGTTTATTTTAAAATAATAAATGAGAATACTTTTTTGTTTCTTTCTTTTATACCTTAGTATGGCCAAATCTATATTGTGTGTGGTCCACATCAATGGAACCAAGAAGCTTTTCAGAAGCTTTCTTGCTATCAATAAAATGTCCTTCTGGGATTGCACTTGCATTTAGGATTTTGTATCTGTTAAGACAGTAAAATAAAAGTAAATATACAAAAATAGAAGTAATATAGTTGTTTGCATATGTCCAGGATTAACCATTATACAACAATGATAAAGTATTGAGTAAATATTGTAAATTATTTTTATATCTGCCAGGGTGTTGTTTATTTTACAGACTATATATTGCAAGAAATATATCAGTCAGAACTTGTATTATACATGTTAGTACCTTTGTTTGAAGTCACCATAAAGGATCCTGCTTGGGAATCCCTTTCTGCAAATTCTGATCCCTTCCAGCACCCCATTACACCTCAGCTGATGCAGTACAAGAGCATGCTCCATAGACCCTTAAGGACATATGGACAAACATATTAGAAAAACAATTATGTGTAATAATTTCTGATATTTACCTTATGGTTATTATGAAAAAGAAAAAGGTAATGTCTCTTACCTGGCGTCTTTGTCTCATTAGGAATAAGACAACGCACAAAATGAGGATGAGTTGTTCTAAGGTTGCTCATCAACTTGTTAAGGTTCTCCTTTAATATAAAGGATTTTTTTTACATTAATTATAGTCGAGTTTGTCTCTTAATAATTTACATTGTATAAGATGGTGTAGGTACTCTACTAAATGATCTGCCAGGCAACTATTCCCATTTTACTATATTTGTCTAAAACAAATACTCAGCTATGGTTAATTGTACTGTATTTTGGTAAGATGTTTAAATACCACACAGATCCTTGAAAAATTGTGTAATAAGTATTATTTAACACTATAACATAAACAAATTACTTTGCACATCATCCTTTGAGTAAGAGGAGCTTTACTCAAGGTAAAAATGTAGATGAACACTCTACAGGGATACTGTAATCAAAAAACAAAATGCGGCTGTGGGTAAAGCCCAATGTAAGATCATAAATCCCATCAGAGAGCATGAGCTTCATCGAGTCACAGCATCAAACAAATATAGCATGCACTATCTTTTCTGCTTCTGCCTGGGGGTTCAAGGGGGGCAAAGTTGTCCCCCTTTTAATCCTTAACCCCCAAGGTTCACTGGATGCCAGAGGATCGGCGGCATGCCTTTCTTGAATCTTTCAGGTGGAGGCCAAAAAATTAGTGTAGATGGGGGAATTAAAGTATATCAGACTTTATCCACAGCTGCTTATATATATAAAGCTGTTGCAGCGAAAGATGTTAAAATTGAAAGTAAACTTGTCTGCATTGTCATTTCCTGTTATGAGCTATTTGATACTGTAGTATTGTTCTGTCCCACACAACTGACAATTTTCCAATGCTCCCTAGCGACTTGTATTACATGTAGAGAGAACCCTACTCAGCTACCAGGAACCCCTGTCTGAGGCATCACTGTATGTAACAGTACTAGCTGTGCAGAGTATATTGTGTAACCTGACATCACTGTGTGTAATAGTACTAGCTGTGCAGAGTATATTGTGTAATCTGACATCACTGTGTGTCATAGTACTAGCTGTGCACAGTATATTGTGTAACCTGACATCACTGTATGTAACAGCATTAGCTGTGCACAGTATATTGTGTAACCTGACATCACTGTGTGTAATAGTACTAGCTGTGCAGAGTATATTGTGTAATCTGACATCACTGTGTGTCATAGTACTAGCTGTGCAGAGTATATTGTGTAACCTGACATCACTGTATGTAACAGTACTAGCTGTGCAGAGTATATTGTGTAACCTGACATCACTGTGTGTAATAGTACTAGCTGTGCAGAGTATATTGTGTAACCTGACATCACTGTATGTAACAGTACTAGCTGTGCAGAGTATATTGTGTAACCTGACATCACTGTGTGTCATAGTACTAGCTGTGCAGAGTATATTGTGTAACCTGACATCACTGTATGTAACAGTACTAGCTGTGCAGAGTATATTGTGTAACCTGACATCACTGTGTGTAATAGTACTAGCTGTGCACAGTATATTGTGTAACCTGACATCACTGTATGTAATAGTACTAGCTGTGCACAGTATATTGTGTAACCTGACATCACTGTATGTAACAGTACTAGCTGTGCACAGTATAGTGTACATCTGACATCACTGTGTGTAATAGTACTAGCTGTGCAGAGTATATTGTGTAACCTGACATTACTGTGTGTAATAGTACTAGCTGTGCAGAGTATATTGTGTACACCTGACATCACTGTATGTAATAGTACTAGCTGTGCACAGTATATTGTGTAATCTGACATCACTGTATGTAATAGTACTAGCTGTGCAGAGTATATTGTGTACACCTGGCATCACTGTATGTAATAGTACTAGCTGTGCACAGTATATTGTGTACATCTGACATCACTGTATGTAATAGTACTAGCTGTGCAGACTATATTGTGTAACCTGACATCACTGTGTGTAATAGTACTAGCTGTGCACAGTATATTGTGTACACCTGACATTACTGAGTGTAATAGTACTAGCTGTGCAGACTATATTGTGTAACCTGACATCACTGTGTGTCATAGTACTAGCTGTGCAGAGTATATTGTGTAACCTGACATCACTGTGTGTAATAGTACTAGCTGTGCACAGTATATTGTGTAACCTAACACCATTGTATGTAACAGAACTAGCTGTGCACAGTATATTGTGTAACCTGACATCACTGTATGTAACAGTACTAGCTGTGCACAGTATATTGTGTAACCTGACATCACTGTATGTAACAGTACTAGCTGTGCACAGTATATTGTGTAACCTGACATCACTGTATGTAACAGTATTAGCTGTGCACAGTATATTGTGTACATCTGACATCACTGTATGTAACAGTACTAGCTGTGCACAGTATATTGTGTAACCTGACATCACTGTATGTAACAGTACTAGCTGTGCACTGTATATTGTGTAACCTGACATCACTGTGTGTAACAGTACTAGCTGTGCAGACTATATTGTGTACACCTGACATCACTGTATGTAACAGTACTAGCTGTGCAGAGTATATTGTGTAACCTGACATCACTCTATGTAACAGTACTAGCTGTGCAGAGTATATTGTGTAACCTGACATCACTGTATGTAACAGTACTAGCTGTGCAGAGTATATTGTGTAACCTGACATCACTGTATGTAACAGCATTAGCTGTGCACAGTATATTGTGTACACCTGACATCATTGTATATAACAGTACTAGCTGTGCAGAGTATATTGTGTAATCTGACATCACTGTGTGTCATAGTACTAGCTGTGCAGAGTATATTGTGTAACCTGACATCACTGTGTGTAACAGTACTAGCTGTGCAGAGTATATTGTGTAACCTAACACCATTGTATGTAACAGAACTAGCTGTGCACAGTATATTGTGTAACCTGACATCACTGTATGTAATAGTACTAGCTGTGCACAGTATAGTGTACATCTGACATCACTGTATGTAACAGTACTAGCTGTGCAGAGTATATTGTGTAACCTGACATCACTGTATGTAACAGTACTAGCTGTGCAGACTATATTGTGTAGCTGACATCACTGTGTGTAATAGTACTAGCTGTGCAGAGTATATTGTGTAACCTGACATCACTGTATGTAACAGTACTAGCTGTGCAGACTATATTGTGTAACCTGACATCACTGTATGTAACAGTACTAGCTGTGCAGAGTATATTGTGTACATCTGACATCACTGTATGTAACAGTACTAGCTGTGCAGAGTATATTGTATACACCTGGCATCACTGTATGTAATAGTACTAGCTGTGTACAGTATAATCTGTTCATCTGACATAACTGTATGTAATAGTACTAGCTGTGCACAGTATATTGTGTACACCTGACATCACTGTATGTAATAGTACTAGCTGTGTACAGTATATTGTGTACACCTGACATCACTGTATGTAATAGTACTAGCTGTGCACAGTATATTGTGTACACCTGACATCACTGTATGTAACAGTACTAGCTGTGCAGACTATATTGTGTAACCTGACATCACTGTATGTAACAGTACTAGCTGTGCACAGTATATTGTGTAATCTGACATCACTGTATGTAACAGTACTAGCTGTGCACAGTATATTGTGTAATCTGACATCACTGTATGTAATAGTACTAGCTGTGCACAGTATATTGTGTAATCTGACATCACTGTATGTAACAGTACCAGCTGTGCAGAGTATATTGTGTACACCTGACATCACTGTATGTAATAGTACTAGCTGTGCACAGTATAGTGTGTAACCTGACATCACTGTATGTAATAGTATTAGCTGTGCACAGTATATTGTGTACACCTGGCATCACTGTATGTAACAGTACTAGCTGTGCACAGTATATTGTGTAATCTGACATCACTGTATGTAATAGTACTAGCTGTGCAGAGTATATTGTGTACACCTGACATCACTGTATGTAATAGTACTAGCTGTGCAGAGTACATTGTATACACCTGACATCACTGTATGTAACATTACTAGCTGTGCACAGTATAGTGTGTAACCTGACATCACTGTATGTAATAGTATTAGCTGTGCACAGTATATTGTGTACACCTGGCATCACTGTATGTAACAGTACTAGCTGTGAACAGTATATTGTGTAACCTGACATCACTGTATGTAATAGTACTAGCTGTGCACAGTATATTGTGTACACCTGACATCGCTGTATGTAATAGTACTAGCTGTGCACAGTATATTGTGCACACCGGACATCACTGTATAAAATAGCACTAGCTTTGCACAGTATATTGTGTAACCTGACATCACTGAGTGTAATAGTACTAGCTGTGCACAGTATATTGTGTACACCTGACATCACTGTATATAACAGTACTAGCTGAGCACTGTATATTGTGTAACCTGACATTACTGTATGTAATAGTACTAGCTGTGCACAGTATATTGTGTAACCTGACATCACTGTGTGTAATAGTACTAGCTGTGCACAGTATATTGTGTAACCTGACATCACTGAGTGTAATAGTACTAGCTGTGCACTGTATATTGTGTACACCTGACATCACTGTATGTAATAGTACTAGCTGTGCACAGTATATTGTGTAATCTGACATCACTGTATGTAATAGTACTAGTTGTGCACAGTATATTGTGTAACCTGACATCACTGTGTATAATAGTACTAGCTGTGCAGCCTATATTGTGTAACCTGACATCACTGTATGTAATAGTACTAGTTGTGCAGAGTATATCTGACATCACTGTATGTAACAGTACTAGCTGTGCACTGTATATTGTGTACACCTGACATCACTGTATGTAATAGTACTAGCTGAGCACTGTATATTTTGTACACCTGACATCACTGTATGTAGTAGTACTAGCTGTGCACAGTATAAGCTGTACAGCTGACATGACTGTATGTAATAGTACTAGCTGTGCACAGTATATTGTGCACACCTGACATCACTGTATGTAGTAGTACTAGCTGTGCACAGTATATTGTGTACACCTGACATCACTGTATACAATAGTACTATCTGTGTACTGTATATTGTGACACTGTATGTAATAGTACTAGCTGTGCAGGCTATATTGTGTAACCTGACATCACTGTGTGTAATAATACTAGCTGTGCAGAGCATATTGTGTACATCTGACATCACTGTATGTAATAGTAGTAACTGTGCACAGTATATTGTGTACACCTAACATCACTGTATGTAATAGTACTAGCTGTGCAGACTATATTGTGTGACCTGACATCACTATGTGTAATAGTACTAGCTGTGCACTGTATATTGTGTAACCTGACATTACTCTGTGTAATAATACTAGCTGTGCAGAGTATATTGAGTATATCTGACATCATTGTATATAATAGTACTAGCTGTGCACTGTATATTGTGTACACCTGACATCACTGTATGTAATAGTACTAGATGTGCACTGTATATTGTGTACACCTGACATCACTGTATGTAGTAGTACTAGCTGGCACAGTATATTGTGTACATCTAACATCACTGTATGTAATAGTACTAGCTGCGCATAGTATATTGTGTACACCTGACATCACTGTATACAATAGTACTATTTGTGTACTGTATATTGTGTACACCGGACATCACTGTATGTAATAGTACTAACTGTGCACAGTATATTGTGTACACCTGACATCACTGTATGTAATAGTACTAGCTGTGCTCAGTATATTGTGTTCATCTGACATCACTTTATGTAATAGTACTAACTGTGCACAGCATATTTGTACACCTGACATCACTCTTTGTAATAGTATTAGCTGTTCACATTATATTGTGTACAACTGACAACACTGTATGTAACAGTACTAGCTGTGCACAGTATATTGTGTACACCTGACATCACTGTATGTCATAGTACTAGCTGTGCACAGTATATTGTGTATACCTGACATCACTGTATGTAACAGCATTAGCTGTGCACAGTATAGTATGTACACCTGACATCACTGTATGTAATAGTACTAGCTGTGCTCAGTATAATCTAATCTGTACATCTGACATCACTGCATGTAATAGTACTAGCAGTGCACAGTATATTGTGTACACCTGACATCACTGTATGTAATAGTACTAGTTGTGCACTGTATAATCTGTACATCTGACATAACTGTATGTAATAGTACTAGCTGTGCACAGTATAATCTGTACATCTGACATAACTGTATGTAATACATTGTGTACACCTGACATCACTGTATGTAATAGTACTAGCTGTGCACAGTATATTGTGTACACCTGACATTACTGTATATAATAGTACTAGCTGTGCACAGTATATTGTGTACACCTGACATCACTGTATGTAACAGCATTAGCTGTGCACAGTATATTATGTACACCTGACATCACTGTATGCAATAGTACTAGCTGTGCACAGTATATTGTGTGCATCTGACATCACTGTATGTAATAGTACTAGCTGTACACATTATATTGTGTATACCTGACATAACTGTATGAAATAGCATTATATGTGTTCAGTATATTGTGTACACCTGACATCACTGTATGTAATAGTACTAGCTATGCACAGTATCTTGTGTACACCTGACATTACTGTATATAATAGTACTAGCTGTGCACAGTATATTATGTACACCTGACATCACTGTATGTAATAGTACTAGCTGTGCACAGTATATTATGTACACCTGACATCACTGTATGCAATAGTACTAGCTGTGCACAGTATATTGTGTGCATCTGACATCACTGTATGTAATAGTACTAGCTGTGCACAGTATATTGTATACACCTGACATCACTGTATGTAATAGTACTAGCTGTGCACAGTATATTGTGTAACCTGACATCACTGTATGTAATAGTACTAGCTGTGCACAGTATATTGTGTACACCTGACATCGCTGTATGTAATAGTACTAGCTGTGCACAGTATATTGTGCACACCGGACATCACTGTATAAAATAGCACTAGCTTTGCACAGTATATTGTGTAACCTGACATCACTGAGTGTAATAGTACTAGCTGTGCACAGTATATTGTGTACACCTGACATCACTGTATATAAAAGTAATAGCTGTGCACAGTATATTGTGTACACCTGACATCACTGTATGTAATAGTACTAGCTGTGCAAATTATATTGTGTACACCTGACATCACTGCATGCAATAGTACTAGCTGTGCACAGTATATTGTGTACACCTGACATCACTGTATGTAATAGTAATAGCTGTGCACAGTATATTGTGTACACCTGACATCACTGTATATAAAAGTACTAACTGTGCACAGTATATTGTGTATACCTGACATCACTGCATGTAACAGTACTAGCTGTGCACAGTATATTGTGTATAGCTGACATCACTGTATGTAACAGTACTAGTTGTGCACAGTATATTGTGTATACCTGACATCACTGTGTGTAATAGTACTAGCTGTGCACAGTATATTGTGTACACCTGACATCACTGTATATAATAGTACTAGCTATGTACAGTATATTGTGTACACCTGACATCACTGTATATAAAAGTACTAACTGTGCACAGTATATTGTGTATACCTGACATCACTGCATGTAACAGTACTAGCTGTGCAAAGTATATTGTGTATAGCTGACATCACTGTATGTAACAGTACTAGCTGTGCACAGTATATTGTGTATACCTGACATCACTGTATGTAACAGTACTAGCTGTGCACTGTATAATCTGTACATCTGACATAACTGTATGTAATACTATACTAGCTGTGCACAGTATAATCTGTACATCTGACATAACTGTATGTAATACTATACTAGCTGTGCACAGTATAATCTGTACATCTGACATAACTGTATGTAATACTATACTAGCTGTGCACAGTATAATCTGTACATCTGACATCATTGTATGCAATAGTACTAGCTGTACACAGTATATTATGTACACCTGACATCACTGTATGTAATAGTACTAGCTGTACACAGTATATTGTGTATACCTGACATCACTGTATGTAACAGTACTAGCTGTGCACTGTATAATCTGTTCATCTGACATAACTGTATGTAATAGTACTAGCTGTGCACAGTATAATCTGTACATCTGACATAACTGTATGTAATAGTACTAGCTGTGTACAGTATATTATGTACACCTGACATCACTGTATGCAATAGTACTAGCTGTGCACAGTATGTTATGTACACCTGACATCACTGTATGCAATAGTACTAGCTGTGCACAGTATGTTATGTACACCTGACATCACTGTATGCAATAGTACTAGCTGTACACAGTATATTGTATGCACCTGACATCACTGTATGTAACATTACTAGCTGTGCACAGTATAGTGTGTAACCTGACATCACTGTATGTAATAGTATTAGCTGTGCACAGTATATTGTGTACACCTGGCATCACTGTATATAACAGTACTAGCTGTGAACAGTATATTGTGTAACCTGACATCACTGTATGTAATAGTACTAGCTGTGCACAGTATATTGTGTACACCTGACATCGCTGTATGTAATAGTACTAGCTGTGCACAGTATATTGTGCACACCGGACATCACTGTATAAAATAGCACTAGCTTTGCACAGTATATTGTGTAACCTGACATCACTGAGTGTAATAGTACTAGCTGTGCACAGTATATTGTGTACACCTGACATCACTGTATATAACAGTACTAGCTGAGCACTGTATATTGTGTAACCTGACATTACTGTATGTAATAGTACTAGCTGTGCACAGTATATTGTGTAACCTGACATCACTGTGTGTAATAGTACTAGCTGTGCACAGTATATTGTGTAACCTGACATCACTGAGTGTAATAGTACTAGCTGTGCACTGTATATTGTGTACACCTGACATCACTGTATGTAATAGTACTAGCTGTGCACAGTATATTGTGTAATCTGACATCACTGTATGTAATAGTACTAGTTGTGCACAGTATATTGTGTAACCTGACATCACTGTGTATAATAGTACTAGCTGTGCAGCCTATATTGTGTAACCTGACATCACTGTATGTAATAGTACTAGTTGTGCAGAGTATATCTGACATCACTGTATGTAACAGTACTAGCTGTGCACTGTATATTGTGTACACCTGACATCACTGTATGTAATAGTACTAGCTGAGCACTGTATATTTTGTACACCTGACATCACTGTATGTAGTAGTACTAGCTGTGCACAGTATAAGCTGTACAGCTGACATGACTGTATGTAATAGTACTAGCTGTGCACAGTATATTGTGCACACCTGACATCACTGTATGTAGTAGTACTAGCTGTGCACAGTATATTGTGTACACCTGACATCACTGTATACAATAGTACTATCTGTGTACTGTATATTGTGACACTGTATGTAATAGTACTAGCTGTGCAGGCTATATTGTGTAACCTGACATCACTGTGTGTAATAATACTAGCTGTGCAGAGCATATTGTGTACATCTGACATCACTGTATGTAATAGTAGTAACTGTGCACAGTATATTGTGTACACCTAACATCACTGTATGTAATAGTACTAGCTGTGCACAGTATATTGTGTACATATAACATCACTGTATGTAACAGTACTAGCTGTGCAGACTATATTGTGTGACCTGACATCACTATGTGTAATAGTACTAGCTGTGCACTGTATATTGTGTAACCTGACATTACTCTGTGTAATAATACTAGCTGTGCAGAGTATATTGAGTATATCTGACATCATTGTATATAATAGTACTAGCTGTGCACTGTATATTGTGTACACCTGACATCACTGTATGTAATAGTACTAGATGTGCACTGTATATTGTGTACACCTGACATCACTGTATGTAGTAGTACTAGCTGGCACAGTATATTGTGTACATCTAACATCACTGTATGTAATAGTACTAGCTGCGCATAGTATATTGTGTACACCTGACATCACTGTATACAATAGTACTATTTGTGTACTGTATATTGTGTACACCGGACATCACTGTATGTAATAGTACTAACTGTGCACAGTATATTGTGTACACCTGACATCACTGTATGTAATAGTACTAGCTGTGCTCAGTATATTGTGTTCATCTGACATCACTTTATGTAATAGTACTAACTGTGCACAGCATATTTGTACACCTGACATCACTCTTTGTAATAGTATTAGCTGTTCACATTATATTGTGTACAACTGACAACACTGTATGTAACAGTACTAGCTGTGCACAGTATATTGTGTACACCTGACATCACTGTATGTCATAGTACTTGCTGTGCACAGTATATTGTGTATACCTGACATCACTGTATGTAACAGCATTAGCTGTGCACAGTATAGTATGTACACCTGACATCACTGTATGTAATAGTACTAGCTGTGCTCAGTATAATCTAATCTGTACATCTGACATCACTGCATGTAATAGTACTAGCAGTGCACAGTATATTGTGTACACCTGACATCACTGTATGTAATAGTACTAGTTGTGCACTGTATAATCTGTACATCTGACATAACTGTATGTAATAGTACTAGCTGTGCACAGTATAATCTGTACATCTGACATAACTGTATGTAATACATTGTGTACACCTGACATCACTGTATGTAATAGTACTAGCTGTGCACAGTATATTGTGTACACCTGACATTACTGTATATAATAGTACTAGCTGTGCACAGTATATTGTGTACACCTGACATCACTGTATGTAACAGCATTAGCTGTGCACAGTATATTATGTACACCTGACATCACTGTATGCAATAGTACTAGCTGTGCACAGTATATTGTGTGCATCTGACATCACTGTATGTAATAGTACTAGCTGTACACATTATATTGTGTATACCTGACATAACTGTATGAAATAGCATTATATGTGTTCAGTATATTGTGTACACCTGACATCACTGTATGTAATAGTACTAGCTATGCACAGTATCTTGTGTACACCTGACATTACTGTATATAATAGTACTAGCTGTGCACAGTATATTATGTACACCTGACATCACTGTATGTAATAGTACTAGCTGTGCACAGTATATTATGTACACCTGACATCACTGTATGTAATAGTACTAGCTGTGCACAGTATATTGTATACACCTGACATCACTGTATGTAATAGTACTAGCTGTGCACAGTATATTGTGTAACCTGACATCACTGTATGTAATAGTACTAGCTGTGCACAGTATATTGTGTACACCTGACATCGCTGTATGTAATAGTACTAGCTGTGCACAGTATATTGTGCACACCGGACATCACTGTATAAAATAGCACTAGCTTTGCACAGTATATTGTGTAACCTGACATCACTGAGTGTAATAGTACTAGCTGTGCACAGTATATTGTGTACACCTGACATCACTGTATATAAAAGTAATAGCTGTGCACAGTATATTGTGTACACCTGACATCACTGTATGTAATAGTACTAGCTGTGCAAATTATATTGTGTACACCTGACATCACTGCATGCAATAGTACTAGCTGTGCACAGTATATTGTGTACACCTGACATCACTGTATGTAATAGTAATAGCTGTGCACAGTATATTGTGTACACCTGACATCACTGTATATAAAAGTACTAACTGTGCACAGTATATTGTGTATACCTGACATCACTGCATGTAACAGTACTAGCTGTGCACAGTATATTGTGTATAGCTGACATCACTGTATGTAACAGTACTAGTTGTGCACAGTATATTGTGTATACCTGACATCACTGTGTGTAATAGTACTAGCTGTGCACAGTATATTGTGTACACCTGACATCACTGTATATAATAGTACTAGCTATGTACAGTATATTGTGTACACCTGACATCACTGTATATAAAAGTACTAACTGTGCACAGTATATTGTGTATACCTGACATCACTGCATGTAACAGTACTAGCTGTGCAAAGTATATTGTGTATAGCTGACATCACTGTATGTAACAGTACTAGCTGTGCACAGTATATTGTGTATACCTGACATCACTGTATGTAACAGTACTAGCTGTGCACTGTATAATCTGTACATCTGACATAACTGTATGTAATACTATACTAGCTGTGCACAGTATAATCTGTACATCTGACATAACTGTATGTAATACTATACTAGCTGTGCACAGTATAATCTGTACATCTGACATAACTGTATGTAATACTATACTAGCTGTGCACAGTATAATCTGTACATCTGACATCATTGTATGCAATAGTACTAGCTGTACACAGTATATTATGTACACCTGACATCACTGTATGTAATAGTACTAGCTGTACACAGTATATTGTGTATACCTGACATCACTGTATGTAACAGTACTAGCTGTGCACTGTATAATCTGTTCATCTGACATAACTGTATGTAATAGTACTAGCTGTGCACAGTATAATCTGTACATCTGACATAACTGTATGTAATAGTACTAGCTGTGTACAGTATATTATGTACACCTGACATCACTGTATGCAATAGTACTAGCTGTGCACAGTATGTTATGTACACCTGACATCACTGTATGCAATAGTACTAGCTGTACACAGTATATTGTATGCACCTGACATTACTGTGTGTAATAGTACTAGCTGTGCACTGTATAATCTGTACATCTGACATAACTGTATGTAATAGTACTAGCTGTGTACAGTATATTATGTACACCTGACATCACTGTATGCAATAGTACTAGCTGTACACAGTATATTGTATGCACCTGACATTACTGGCTGTAATAACACCAGATTTGAAGAGCTCCATTTGTAATCTTGACCTTATTGTTTTTTTGATATGCAAAATGCAGATCTATTTTCCTGCTATAGGTTTGTCCTTACCCTAAAGAGAGCAGATACAGTCTGGAAAGAAGAACCCTTCTTTTTTGCTCCCTTCTTGCTTCCAGATTCTGTAAAAATGATAAACAAAAAATACAATGCAAACATTTGTGTGGTCTTTAGAGGGAAATTAAATTCTTAAAAATGCTAGATATTATTATTATTCATTTAATGCAAAATTTATCCTGAGAAAAATTATCCATATGCATTTCTGTATTTAGTTGGATACATATTGAAAACAATAATATCCGTACAGTGAATAACAACACATTGTAGCGGTATTTGTAACAATATAAAACAGTTCCACAAACAATGTTGTAAAACACTGTTGCCACATAGGTGAGAAAAACTGATATCACATTAGACTTAACCTAGATTTACTCTTTAACAAAGTATACCAAGATAATAAAACCAAGTTTGACAATGTATATTGCTGCTGCATGTAATATATGCAAACAAAATATTGTAAGCTCCTCCTAGGTAAAGTTTGAAATTAGTTAATTAATTGATGATTTTCTGTTACTCAATAAACGGCTAGAATACAATGTAAATTATGAACTAAACCCACTTATATAACCATGTACCCAATACATTTAGGTAGCCATTAACTGCAAGTTTTGGAACCTAGTATTTACTCTTAAAGGGATACTGAACCAATTTTTTTTTCATGATTCAGATACTGCATGCAATGTTCAGCAACTTTCTAATTTACACCTTGTATCAATTTTTCTCCGTTCTCTTGGTATCTTTATTTGAAAAAGCAGGAATGTAAGCGTACGAGCTGGCCCATCTTTGGTTCAGCACCTGTGTACATCTTGTTGATTGGTGGCTACCAATCAACAAGCACTATCCAGGGCACTGAACTAAAAATGGGCAAGCTCGTAAGCTTACATTCCTGTTTTTTCAAATAAAGATTCCAAGAGAATGACTAACAATTGATATTAGAAATAAATAAGTTGCTTAAATTTGCACCATGAAAGAAAAAAATTGGGTTCAGTATCCCTTTAACTGCTAATGTAATTATCCATTAATCTGCTTGCTTATATCCCTGATAATTACCTGCATCAGTGGCAGAATAGCTGGAGAACAAATTTGCCAATGTCTTCATTGAAGACTTCTGGTAGAGCCCAATGACAGTTTCATTCAGTGGGTCCTTGTTCTTGTCAAGCCAGCCACTGATGTTGTAGTCCACAGTTCCAGCGTAGTGGACAAGGGAGAAGTGGGCTTCAGCTTTGCCTTTGACAGGTTTTGGTTTCTGGAAGTTGTTGGACTTGCCGAGGTGCTGGTCGTACAGCTTGTTCTTAAAGGAAACGTCTGTTGCCTTGGGGAACATGCACTCCTCTTCAAGTATGGAGAAGATGCCCATTGGCTGTTTGGAACATAAGACATTATTATAGTCCAGTATACCTAATAACAAGTCATCCTTGGGCTAGTGTGTTCAAGGTTTCTGCAGATTTTTCTTTCCTTTTATTATGATCTTTATATTTTATGAGAGTTTCTTCAACAGAGTATGCGTTGAGAGGTAAATCCATATTAGTGACAATATAATATATTAACAACATTTGAATGTTTTCTTACTTGTATGTCATCACAAGTTGGTTATTTTTACCTTTAATGTCCTTCAAATATAATGCACAATATATTTACCTTTTAATAAATAATATTAATGATGTTTATAACCAAAGAGAGAATAGATTTCTTAGTTAAAGGTCATGCAATTATCTTATAGAGTGGGTGAAAAATAATATTAATGCACAATTCTTTTTTTTACCTGGGCAGTAATCAATGTAATTCAAAAGGATTTTTTTTAAACTTTAAATATTGTAATACCTTCTCAATCAGCTCAATGCAGGCAGCCAAGTCCATTCCAAAGTCAATGAACTCCCACTCGATACCTTCCTTCTTGTATTCCTCTTGTTCCAGGACAAACATGTGATGGTTGAAAAACTGTTGCAGTTTCTCATTGGTGAAGTTGATGCAGAGCTGCTCTAAGCTGTTGTACTACACATAAATGGGAAAACAGCTATAAACAGTTGGGTAACAGACATATTTTAACACATTTAAAATGGCAGGAAGAATGAGATAAGGATGTCTAGGACAAAAAAATATGTAAATTATTTTTTTATCCAGATAAACAATAAAGTGGTATCTTGATACATAATAAAAGGAGAGCCACACATTTATAAAGACTTTGGTTTACCTTAAAGGGACAGTAAACACATTGTAATTAAATGAAATTTCTGTTGCGTTAAAATAGAATAACGTATCAGCCAAGTCTGGACAATTTTACAAGTTAACGTCTTGTTTGCTGTTGTTCTTTCTCAGTAGCGAAAATCCACCAACTACTTTATTTGGAAGAACCAATCTTGGCTTGAGTCTGAAGACAACAAGGCTAGCACTTGTCTTTACAGTAGTATAAAGTAAAAAAATTTTTTTGTTCTTAGCTGTTAAAGTAAAGTTAGGGAAAGATATGTAGCTGGGTTAGCCTTGAAAAATCTGTGTGTGCATTCCCAGCTTTGAGAATTTGAATATTCAGATCAAAATCAGACCTAAATTACATGAAAATTACATAAAAGTACAAGGTGTTTACTAGAGGTGTGCACGGCAAAAAAATTTTTGGCTGAATCTTTCTTTACGAAAATTCAAAAAGCGTAGTTTTTCAAATATGTGTTACCTGTGCTATTTGGTATTCATCTAATTTTAAACAAAACAAATACAGACCATTCGTGGAACATTTACATTAATTTTTGTTAAACAAATGTAAATGTTCTTTTGCGACAGGTGATAAAAGTTCACCTAATATCATAACATACTTACATTTAGCGAGCTGGAATGCTGCGCTAGTCCCTATCTTTCTTCACAGAGCCCTGGGTGCACGCTAATAGGAGGCTTAGCCCGGTGGCTCCCAGTAAAAGGACCTTTTCCTTTTGTGTAGGCCCGGGGAGCCACCACACACACCACCACACACAAGCATATGTTATAACCAAATGCTTTCACATGCTTGTGTGTTGCTTAAAGTTATTGTAAACTTCAATGAATTAAAGCCCAGTATCAAAAAGTAATCTTAAAAACAGGGGCACTTTAATTAAAGTTTACAAAGACGCTTCTTTTTTAAATACTTACCATTGTGTTATGGTAAGCATAACGCCGATCCTCTGCCCGCAGCTCTCCAATTATTGCGTGCCCCATGCGGTGTCCAGATCGTGAGGCACGCAAACGATTGGAGGAAGCTGGAATCATCATCAATCTGCTAAAGAAAGCCAGAGCTGCGTGCGGAGGATCAGCGTTATGTTTAACAAAAAACGAAGTGTCTTTGTAAACTTTAATGAATTAAAGTGCCCCTGTGTTTAAGATTATTTTTTAATACTGGGCTTTAATTCATTAAATTTTACAATTAATTTAAGAATTCAAGTTTTTGTTTCTACAGATGGAACTCTTTTGAGCAACTGAAAACAGTGACTTTAATGTTCCATTTATTATGACATTATGGGGTCGATTTATCAATGCCTGGTTGACATGATCCGCTGTAGCAGATCATGTCCGCCAGACATCACTGAATGCCGACAGCACACGCTGTCTACATTTAGTATTGCACAAGCAGTTCTGGTGAACTGCTTGTGCAATGCCGCCCCCTGCAGATTCGCAGGCAATCAGCCGCGAGTAGGGGTGTCAATCAACCCATTCGAACACGATTTGGCGGATTAATGTCCGCAGCCTCAGAGGCAGCGGACGAGTTAAGGAGGAGCGGTATTTGGCCCCATTCGGGCCATGATAAATCAGCTCCTATGTTTCTTGTCAGATTTGTCGAATTGAAAGAATTAAAGAAGAATAAAGTTGAGTAACACATTATCCACTTACATCAAAAATCTCAAATCCTGCAATATCCAGGACACCAATAAAGAATTGCCTTTGTTGCTTTGTGTACAGTTGTTCATTGATACGTGTTACCATCCAAGAGAACATTTTCTCATAAACTGCTTTTGCCAGTGCACCAACGGAGTTATGCACCTACAAACAGAGCAATGGAACAAATGCACATTTACAAATTACCAACAGTAATACTGATGCAAAAAATGTATCATAAATATATATACACACACAACCCCAATTCTGAAAAGTTGGGACAGTATGGAAATACTTAAGAAAAAAAAAGTTATTTGAAAATTCAATTTACCCTGTACTATATTGAAAACACATTATTTGTGAATGTAACGTATTTTTAAAAATATACACTCATTTAAAATCTGATGACTGCAAAACGTTCCAAAAATTTGGTACAGTTGACTGTTTGCCACTGTGTAACATCAACTTTTCTTTAAATAACACTTATTAAGCTTTTGGGCATTTCTTCAGCTGCGCAACTGTACGGGACCTTTGTTGCCTTATTTTGCACTTCATAATGCACCGGTCAATCGGAGACAGGTCAGGAATGCAGGCAGGCCACGCTATCAACCGCACTCTCTGCTTACACAACGATACACTTGTAATCTGGGCAGAATGTGGTTTGGCGCTGTCCTGATGAAAAATTCAGGGACGTCCTTGGAAAAGATGACGTCTGAATGGCAGCATATGTTGCTTCAAAATGTATATATATCTTTCTGCATTAATGGTATCCTCAGAGATGTGCAGGTTACCCATACCATGGGCACTGACACCCCCCCATACCATGACAGATGCTGGCTTTTGGACCTGATGCTGATAATAGCTTGGATGTTTCTTTGCCTCTTTGGCCCGAAGAAAATGACTGCTGTTTGAAAATGTTGACTTGTCGGACCACAAAACATAATTCCACTGTGCTACTGTCCATCTCAAAAGAGACCAAACCCAGAGAAGTCAGTGGCGCTTCTGGACAAAATTGATGTATGGCTTCTGCTTTGCATAGTTAAGCCTTAACTTGCATCTGTGGATGAAGTGGTGAATGGTGTTGACTGGCAAAGGTTTACCAAAGTATTCCCAAGCCCATGTCAGGATATCCATTACAGACTCATGACAGTTTTTGAGACAGTGACATCTGAGGGATCGGAGATCATGGTCACATCGCTATTAGTCCAAAATTGCCCCTTTCCCAACTTTTTGGGAACGTGATGCAGTCATCAGATTTGAAATGAGTGTATGAAAATATATTACATTTATAAAGTAAAACATTAAATTATGTGTTAATAATGTGTTTTCACAATTTTATGCTTGTTTTTGTGCATTTTCCATACTGTCCCAACGTATTTGGAATTGGGGTTGTACATATCAAGATGTCCTGTTCCTTCCCAAAAAAATTTAAAATTAATGCCATATGGAAAAACAATCCAAAAATAAGTATCTCTTGTTTTTATTACTTCCATGAAGTACTATAATCACAAAAGTATTAATGTTTGTCCATGATAGTGGTAGAATAGAAATAGATGAGAAAATATACGAATATAGGAAAAAAATATATAAGAATAATAGGAATAGAGACTTACCTGCTGTACAGTTTGCCCTTTTGTGACATATTCATTGCCCACTTTTACTCTGGGGTAGCAGAGAGCTTTAAGCAGATCTGAGGAGTTGAGATTCATCAGGTAGGCTGCCTTATCTGCAACTGTGATTAAAAGATATTGAATATTATTCAAGAGCATTTATTTTGCTGTGGTTTTTTTGTTGTTTTTTTTTTCAAATAAATATGGTAACAAGAATAATCCACATAAAAACACAATTTTAATAGTGGAAAATCACAAATCAGAAGAAAAAAAAACCTCATATTTCTCACAGCATAGTCCTATTTTGGGAATTAATTGTTCTTGCAATGATTACAATACCTGACAGCACAGTTTGGCAACAAAACCATTATCCTTAAAGGTCAAACTTTAAAACCTTACGGATGCATTTAAGTTTTAATTAAAAGTATTTTTTTAAATTTGTCTTTATTTGCAAAAATGGTAAAGGTTATTATATTTTTGGTATTGGTATGGTTTTGAATTTTGATGCTATAGTCACACATAGCATATGTGTGTATGCTTCAGAAACAGTTATAACTTTAACTAGAAACATTTTTGGTAATTGAAGTATATTGAAAAATATTTTTATTAGATAAAAATAGATAAATTCATACGCATTTCCATTTTCACCTTTCTATCCCTTCTTTAAAGGGACAGGAAACCCCAACATTTTCTTTTATGATTTGGATAGAACAATTTTAAACAACTTACAAAATGTGCTACTATTATGAAATTTGCTTCATTCTCTTGTTATCCATTGCACTACTGGCAGCTAGCTGAACACATCTAATCAGCCAATCACAAGAGACAAATGTGTGCAGGCACCAATCAGCAGCTAGCCCCCACTAGTGTAGGACATGTGCATATTCCTTTTCAACAAGGGATACTAAAGAACGAAGCACATTTAAAAAAAAGAAGTGAATTTAAAAGTGTCTTAAAATTACATGCTCTACCTGAATCCTGCAAGTAACATTTTGACTTTCTTATTCCTTTAAAGGGACAGTTTACTCAAAAAAAATCTCCCTTTTAATTTCCCAATGATCCACTTTACCTGCTGGAGTGTATTGAATTGTTTACAAGTATTTCCATTACCCTTATATTGACATTTTAAATAGTTTATTTAGGCTGTGGTATCCCCACCCATCCTAAAGGTTTTTGGCCTCAAGGCCAAGCTGTGTTAATACAGCCAGTAGAAGAAATTACACTCCCAGTGGGTTACAGAAGAGATAAGGTAATAAAATGTTAATTTTCCATTGTTCTCTCCAAGTATTGGTGATTGGTTTATGAACAGATATAATATAAAGAAGCATGTATATGTACACAATGTGATAAAGTAATGAGATATGATTATACCTACAAGGCTCAACCCATTTTATTAGGTTGTGGCTTCAAAACACAAAATCAGCTAATTCATATACACAAATAAGCCTTAAAAAGCAAATCTCATACATTTTATACTCTGCAGCTGGTAAAAAAGTAATGGGAAACACATTAAAGGGACACTTAACCCAACATTTTTCTTTTGTAATTCAGATAGATCATGCAATTTTAAGCAACTTTCTACTTTACTCCTATTATCATTTTTTCTTCGTTCTCTTGCTATATTTATTTGAAAAAGAAGGCATCTAAGCTTTTTTGGGTTCAGTACTCTGGACAGCACTTTTTTATTGGTGGATGAATTTATCCACCAATCAGAAAGGACAACCCAGGTTGTTCACAAAAATGGGCCGGCATCTAAACTTACATTCTTGCATTTCAAATAAAGATAACAAGAGAATGAAGAAAATTTGATAATAGGAGTAAATTAGAAAGTTTCTTAAAATGTCATGCTCAATCTGAATCACAAAAGAAAAAAAATGAGTACAGTGTCCCTTTAAGGGAAAAACTATTTTATAGTATACTGTCCCTTTAAGGTTCTCAGATTTAGTCTACTTAGATTCATTATTAGCCTACAGACACTAATATTAAACAAGATTAGGCGACTTGCTAGATTACTCTTCGGGTTATATGTACTAAAGGTCGAGTGAACAGGATCTGCTGCCCGTATGTATCATTACTCGCTCAAGTGAGAGTGTAAAGCCTGCCCCTTCTCTCGAGTGACCAATCGCGTGAGAGAAGGGACTGTCAATCGCTGAGAGCGAGCGAGCTCTTGGTAATTCCTCCTCGCCACCTTAAAGGTGGCATAGAGTATAAGAAGCAGCGGTCTAATGACCTCTGCTTCTTAGATTTGCGGGAAGCAGGCTTGCATATGCGAACCTGCCACGCAAGGGCTCTGGAGCAGCTTTCGCTGTTTAGTACATGGAGCCCTTCAAGTCTGAAAGAAGCAAAGAAAAGTCACTTAATTTCTTCTAGTTCTCTACCTTCTGTGCCGTCTGGTTCAGCCTGCTCTTCACGCGGCTTCTGCTTGAATTTCATGTTGCCATAATGCATGACGGCACCAGTCAGTTTGTAGATGGTATTTTTCTCATCCTGAGTGAATCCTAGGATGTCAATAGCACTCTGTGGAATAAACCATCAAAGAAGCAATTCAATATTCTTAATTCATCAAAGTGAAAATGTTTTAAGGTTTTGCTTCATCTTCCTTTCATTTTTGAGATATGAAACAAACTGTACTACTATGGTCAGTGTTTCTTATGTACTGGGCACATTTTATTATGTTTAAAAGGACACACAAGCTAAAATAAACTTTTATGATTCAGATAGATCATGCTTTTTAAAGACACTTTTCAATTTACTTCCATTGCAGTGTCTTTTAATATACGTACATACTTTATGGGGAACAGGATCCTACTGAGCATGTGCACAAGCTCACAGGGTATATATACATATACTAGTCTGTGATTGGCTGATGTATGTCACATGATACAAGGGGCTGGAAAATGGGAGAAAAAAATAATTTGGCAAAAAAAAAAAAAAATACCGCTTATTTGAAATTAGGTTTTAAATGATTATCTTTTAGTTATGCACTTGTTAATTATGCCATTCTACTGCATTGAGTGGTCCTTTAAGCTTTGAAGTGAATGTACATTTTCATGAATCAGTGCCAGTTTTTAAAAACACTATTAAAAATAGGGGCACTTTCATTCATGAAAGTTTACATTGCAGCTTATTTTGCAAATACTTACCTTTTTCTTCACCAAAGCCAAATCGGCGATCCCCCGACCGCTTCTTCCTGCTGTACATACACAGCAATGACGAAACCGGCTTCCTTCAATCAAGGCGTGGCCTCACGAGATGGACGCTCTGGGGGTAAGCCATGATTGGAGGAAGCCGGTTTATTCATTGGTGACTTAAGGACAGAGGAACTGCAGGCAGGGATCGGCGATCCGGCATTACTGAAGAAAAAGGTATTTCTAAAATACGCTGCAATGTAAACTTTCATAAATGAAACTGCCCCTGTTTTTAATAGTATTTTTAAAAACCGGGCACTGATTCATGAGAATTTACATTCACTTTAAGGCCCATATTTATCAAGCTCCGTACGGAGCTTGAAGGGACGTGTTTCTGGCGAGTCTTCAGACTTGCCAGAAACAGCAGTTATGAAGCAGTGGTCACAAAGACCGCTGCTCCATAACCTGTCCGCCTGCTCTGAGCAGAATATGCTTAGAACATTTACAGCATCTCAACACGTTGGAGTTGATGTATCATATGTCAAGCGGACATGATTCGTTATAGTGAATCACGTCTGCTCGACATCGCTACATGCAGAAGCATTTCTGGTGAAAAATGCAATGCCACCCTCTGCTCACTGACGGCCAAAATAAAGGTAGCAGGCAGCTTAAGGAGCAGCAATCTTACGATGGGACTCCGAAAGCATTTGCTGCGTCCAAAATGGAGCCCTTTGTGGACATAATAACTAGCTATTCAAGTATTAATACATATACTCTAATGTGTGTCATAGTTTAAAATGTTGATTTCTTTATCTTTCTTATATTTTAATCAAACTAGGATGTGTTAATGCTGAAAAGTGAGGTGATGCAAGTCTAAAAAATAAAAGCCATATGAAAATCCCATGTGTTGTGCTCTTTTTTTTAAATTCTTTTATTTTATACCCAGAAAATTAAACAGTTTACATGTTGTATGCCACATAAGATTGCAGAAAAAATCAACAAAGGATAAAAGCGGCATAAACAAAGAAAAAAAGATATCGAAGGAGAAACACATATATTTTATCATCTGCTTTCTATCTATTTGTAGTAAATGTTAAAATTTGCCCCAACCATTTCCCCATGTAGGTATTCAAGGATTGTTCTATATCAGGTGGTATGAGATGTTGTTCCAGGATTATTAAATCCCTTACGTCTTTCAGGATCCTAGAAAGGGAAGGAGCCTTGCTATTCCTATTTGCTAGAATGAGATTTCTTCCTAATAATATAACTAGGTTTATCAACTTGAAATTTCTGTGTCTATCTGGAGCACATAAGAATAAGATAAGTTTTTATATCAAGACAAATATCCCGTTTTAAGGCCCTATTGAGTCAATAATTGACTTTATTCCACATTTGCCTAATTTTTGGGCAGTACCAAAAGCAACGGGGAAGATCGGCCCAAGCCTTATTACATCTAGTACAGTTTAAGGAGTTATTTCTAGACCTTTTACCTAGTACTGCTGGTGTTATATAGACCCTCTTTATAATCTTATAAGGACTCTATACAAGTAGATTTACTGGCCAGTTCAAAACTGTTTTGGATCTCTTCCAGGGTTATAGAGGGTACATCCTTTACCCATTTTATTTGTAGATCATTTATATGGATTTGACCTAAATTATCGACCAGAATATTATATAGGAAATAAATTGAATACAACCCCTGCTTATAAAGATTAATCGCTACATCTAAATTACCTAGTTCCCATTTTGATTCACAGTTTTTGATGGTCTGGTTAAAGAAGTGCCTAAGTTGGAGATAAGCATAGAAACCGTGTTTATGGAGACCAAATTCTTGTTTTAGTTCATCAAATGTTTTTATAGTATCTGAGGTAACTTCTTTAATCTGAATCAGATCCCTAATACCTTTATCCTCCCATTCTTTAAATACTACAGAGTTAGTACTTGGTGGAAAGGCTGGATTACCTCGAATCGGTAGATGTTTGGAAAGTTTATGGTCAATATGAATTTCCTGTGTATATTTCTGCCAGGCTATTATAGGTCCATTGAATATATACATTTTTGAAATATGCTTAGGAATGTGAGCGTTAGGACAATGTATGATAGCTTTCAAGGAAAACCGTGTCGCTATTGTTAATTCTAAGGGTGTATTTGTCACATAGTCTTTACCAGTGATCCAATCTAAGACCACTTTTACTAATGTTGCTAGATTATAATATGTTAGATTGGATAAGGAGAGACCCCCTAAATGTCTATGTATAGATAACTTTATAGAAGAGATTAATTTTTTATTTTTTTTGCCAAATAAACCTAGCTGTAGCTCTATTAAAATTTAAAATATATTTAGAGTGAATTAGAAATGGTAAATTTTGCAATAGATATAGCAGCTTTGGAAAGAGGATAGTTTTAATTAAGGAAATTCTAGCTGATAAGGAAATTGGTAACTGAGACCATCTTTTCAAATCTTCCTCTAGTTTCGAGAATAAGGGGACATAATTAAGATTATACCATCTAGTTGGATCATTACAGATTTTGACTCCTAATTAATTGAGCCATGTGTGCTCTTACTAGATCTTGAAAATATTGTTTTAAATGTCATTCAAAAACGGATATTAAAAAAGTGTTTTCTAAAGGACTGGAATAAAGTTTGGGAGTGATCTCAGTGTTGAGTATCTGACAACTTAATTAAGTACAAAATCTTTTGAAAAGTGTTTGACAATCTCTTTTTATAATGCATTAAGATGGCTGCAGATTTGAAACTGGCTTATTGTACTTCTGTTATATGCAAAAATGAAAACATTGAGAAGACTGGATTGTCTAGTATTGTTTATCTAACAATTAAAACTTTATTAATATTTACAAAACACACATTAAAAGAGGAGATGTATGGATTTTATACTCACGTCAGTAGCCAGAAGTTCATCTGAGTCATCAATGCTGGCCACTGTAATCTCACCCTGGCTAACAAATGGATAGTCATAGGGGTTGGTCGTAATAAGGAGCATTTCTGAAAGGAAGATAGAAATATACACCTAGATTACAAGTTTTGCGCTATAGAGGGTGCGAAACGAACGCAACAAAAGTTGTTTTATTTCACGCTTCATGGCGCTGCCATGAAAAAGCCGCATTGTGCATGCGATATGGTGCTTTTAAGCTCCATACTGCACAAAATACAAGTGCTGCTTTGAAGTGCTCGTACACGCTTTCCCCATAGACATCAATGGGGAGAAAGTGTTAGAAAAAACTTAACACCTGCAATCGCAGAATGAAAAGCTCCATAACGCAGCCACATTGATATCTATGGGGGAAAAAGTTATCTTTAAACACCCTAACATAAGCCCCACGTCTAAACACCCCTAATCTGCTACCCCCAACATCGCAGACACCTAAATAATTCTATTAACCCCTAATCTGCTGCTCCGACATCGCCGCCACCAATATCAATCTATTAACCCCTAATCTGCTGCTCCCAATATCACCGCCACTATACTAAAGTTATTAACCCCTATTCCCCCGCACCCCAACATCGCCCACACTATAATAAAGATATTAACCCCTATTCCACCACTCCCCAACATCGCCACCACTAAATAAAGTTATTAACCCATAATATATATATATATATATATATATATATATATAGTTTTGTTGCCCCGGGTCCAAACCAGCCATGAATTACATGCAGCATTCCACTAATCAGTTCTTAGAAATATGTTTCTGGTTATGTAAAGCATGTTATAAAAGAGCCTTCGCTTTCCACTGATAAATATATAGTTATATATATTAATATAGCTTTCTTTATGTCAGACAATATGTGTTGCTTCTCTGGTCTTACCAATCAGCTCTGGTTTCTTGTTGGACGTAATCTGGTAAAAAATATGGTAGCTCCTCTCAGCCTTTAGTTGAAAAGTAACTCTGGATTTCTCCAGCAGGTCTGTGAGAACAACATGATATAATCTATTTTATTGCTCTGTTATCTTTTTTTACCCAATTAGTATATGTGCACTATAAAAAGAAAGAAGATCAGGATAACACTGGAATAATTTGCTTACATGTTTCAATGTCAGCAGATGACAGCTTTCCTGACGTCCCAAAATGGATTCTGATGAATTTTCCCTAAAATAAAGAAATGTTTTGAAGATTTTCTTTGAGGTTGGACAGTATTTATGTTCTTTTCTTTTCTTTTTTTACTACAACTACCAGGCTGTAAATTCTGTATTATAATAGTTTGTTTTTGTGTATAGCATGTTGACTATTATATTCCCATCTAAACATAGCTAGACTGACATGGCTACAGTCACGGGGTGGTACTATGGACTAAATGCAGAACTTCAGTTCACAGAACACACACGATTTGACATTAATCAATCATTGTCAGAGACCTGATATTCACCAGGAACTGCTACAACATAGTTTATTTAAATTTGCTACAAGTAGAAATGTTACCCAGGTATCACTTATATCATTTTCAACATTAGAGTCAGGGACTTTTTCTATATCAGTGGGGAAGGGGAGAGGGTGACAGACAGTTCACAGCTTTCTACAGCTATCCTATCCTCTGGTAAAATACACACACACATACAGACACTCACCCTTGCACCCATACACACACATTCACCCATACACACACACACACACATACACATAACACACACACACACACCCATATACACACACACACACATAAACACACACATACAGACACTCACCCTTGCACCCATACACACACACACACATATTCACCCATACACACACACACACATACACATAAACACACACGCACACACCCATATACACACACACACACATACACATACACACACACATACAGACACTCACCCTTGCACCCATACACACACACACATTCACCCATACACACACACACACATACACATAAACACACACACACACACACATTTACACACACACACACACATATATACACACACACACCCATTCACCCATACACTCCATATTTTTGGAGCTAAATTTATTCTGCTTAAACTGCTACATACTATAATCTGTGAAAATCCAGATCCTAGTGTGCAGTTTCCATTGGGGTACACATGTAGCTCATCGAGATATTGTCTGTCTACATCAAGGCAATGGAGGACATATTGTGATCACTTCCATCCCATCCAGCCAACAACATAATTAATTTATAGCCTAACTCTGCTTATAAACTGTAATTGGCATTTGTGAAAACTTACAAAGCGAGAAGAGTTGTCATTCCTCACAGTTTTAGCATTCCCAAAAGCCTCCAAAAGGGGGTTAGCTTGGATGATTTGATCCTCCAAGGTTCCCTAGGGGAAAAAAAGGACAATTCTAATTGTTTTCGATGTATTTTACAAATCTGACATCACATTCAGCCATGCTAGCGTGCAAGATCACAGTGTGCGGTATCTATTGAGATTTCTTAATTGCCTTTGGAATTGTAGCAAAGCATAATATGGTGTTTATAAATTATTTGAGAATTTCTGTAGCCAAAATGACTAATAGTTTATTAATTAATTAATTAATTAATTAATTAATTTATTTATGTATAGTACTGGATAGATTTAATTATGTGAGAAGGAATAATCATGTATATAGAATAATTCAATTATGACTTTTATCTGTTTTAATCCATACCATGTTTATGTTAAAAATACCTTGTGTTTTGCTGCTTCCTCTTTTTTCTTTTCACCAGTAGCTGCAATTGTTGCAAAATACTGGATGACGCGTTTTGTGTTCACAGTCTTCCCTGCACCAGATTCTCCACTGCATAGAAAAAAATAATGAATTAGGTGCCTATTAAAGATAATCCATAATACAAAATGAGGTATGTGCTCCGAATCTCCAACCACTGCCCCCACATCATTTAGCGTTCTTCCCGCTGTGTGCTCTGTGCAACACTAAACCGTCCCTCTGGGAACTGTGTTTCTTTGATCCGGTGCTCAGGAAAGGAAGCCTCACCAACGACTCCAGTCAAATACATCACCACACAAAGGAAAAACATAACCCTTTAATTAATCCAAATAAAATCAAATGAAAAGTTAAACGTGTTTCGTCATCAATGATGTAACTTCCTTAATGACTTTTAGACTAAATTCCTGGCATAGCTGACTCTGACTATAAAGTGTTATACCATGCCCACAATTAACAATTCATCAATCTATACACAATTAGCTGGACTGTATTAGTAATTTGGCTACTTATATTATACATATTGTTATCCACGCAAAATATATTACACAGTTACATAGTGTATCATAGCACATTGTCTCTCATCAGTTTCCAATAACTCATGTATAATACATTCCTAAATTTAAACAGAGTAAAATTATAACTTTTTAATTTGCCATTCACCTTTGTTTATATTTGTAACTCATATTCAAATGTGACTTCTAAACATAATATGTGATGCTGTCTTTAAGATATTTATCTTAAAAATGTATAAACCTCCATTTGCAGACTATTCAACAAACAATTTTACATCCTATTCAGAGTTAAGACCTGCTGTCACTCTAGTCCCCAATTGGAATTTAAAGTATACTTCCTGTTGTCTCCAGGACTTTATCCTCTCTTCCCCTCTGGGATGTCTTATTAGCTGTTGAAATCATGATGTTTACGAACATGTAACTCTATGGCATAGTAGATTCTGGGTCCTCAATTTCATCTCCCAAAAATGCATATGTGCAGGATTTACATTGTCTACTACCGCGGCGTCTACCACATCTGTAATAACCAGATTGTTATGTATGCAAGCAAGGTCAATATGTCAGCATATAATTTTACTCTGTTTAAATTTAGGAATGTATTATACATGAGTTATTGGAAACTGATGAGAGACAATGTGTTATGATACACTATGTAGCGTTGTAATATATTTTGTGTGGATAAAAATATGTATAATATGAGTAGCCAGATTACTAATACAGACCTACGAATTGTGTACAAATGTAGGAATTGCTAATTGTGGGCAAGGTATAATGATTTATAGTCAGCTATGCTGGCTGTTTAGTCTAAAAGTAATTGAGGAAGTTACGTCATTAATGACAAAACGCGTTTGACTTAAACGCTATTGCATCTGCTTTTATTTGGATAAAATAAAGGATTTTTTTTTTTTTTACTCTTCACACCTGGTTTCGGTCTAGTTCCTTTCTGAGTGCAAGGATTTCCTTTGTTTGGTGGCCAATTAAGATATATGGATACAGTACATGACTTGAAACATTCCAATAAAGCAGCACATTATAGAACACATTACAGCAAATGAGACCACTTTTTTAAAACATATCTTTAAATGTATACATTGATGGATGTGTCTATAAATGAATTACTAGCTACCAGATTTAGGGCTAGATTACGAGTGGAGCGGTAGATTGTGCTCCCGCTTGCGCATTAACTTCGCTCGACTTTGGCTTTTTGTGCGTGTATTACAAGTTGAGAGTAAAAAGTATACCCTCACTAACGTGGCCCTTAGTCTTTAACCCCTTAATGACCGGACCATTTTTCAATTTTCTTACCCTTAATGACAATGGCTATTTTTACATTTCTGCGGTGTTTGTGTTTAGCTGTAATTTTCCTCTTATTCGTTTACTGTACCCACACATATTATATACCGTTTTTCTCGCCATTAAATGGACTTTCTAAAGATACCATTATTTTCATCATATCTTATAATTTCCTATAAAAAAAATATAAAATATGAGGAAAAAATTGAAAAAAACACACTTTTTCTAACTTTGACCCCCAAAATCTGTTACACATCTACAATCACCAAAAAACACCTATGCTAAATAGTTTCTAAATTTTGTCCTGAGTTTAGAAATACCCAATGTTTACATGTTCTTTACTTTTTTTGCAAGTTATAGGGCCATAAATACAAGTAGCACTTTGCTATTTCCAAACAACTTTTTTTCAAAATTAGCGCTAGTTACATTGGAACCCTGATATCTGTCAGGAATACCTGAATATCCCTTGACATGTATATATTTTTTTTTAGAAGACAACCCAAAGTATTGATCTAGGCCCATTTTGGTATATTTCATGCCACCATTTCACCGCCAAATGTCATCAAATAAAAAAATAAGTTCACTTTTTCACAAATTTTGTCACAAACTTTAGGTTTCCCACTGAAATTATTTACAAACAGCTTGTGCAATTAAGGCACAAATGGTTGTAAATGCTTCTTTGGGATCCCCTTTGTTCAGAAATAGCAGACTTATATGGCTTTGGCATTGCTTTTTGGTAATTAGAAGGCCACTAAATGCTGCTGCGCACCACACGTAAATTATGCCCAGCAGTGAAGGGGTTAATTAGGTAGGTTGTAGGGAGCTTGCAGGGTTAATTTTAGCTTTAGGGTAGAGATCAGCCTCCCACCTGACACATCCCACCCCCTGATCCCTCCCAAACAGTTCTCTTCCCTCCCCCACCCCACAATTGTCCCCGCCATCTTAAGTACTGGCAGAAAGTCTGCCAGTACTAAATAAAAGGAGTTTTTCTTTTTTTTAATAAAAAAAATTAAAATGTTTTAGCTGTGATGGACTCCTGCCTTAGCCCCAACCTCCATGATCCCCCCCCCCCCAGCTCTCTAACCCTCTCCCCTACCTAATTGCCGCCATCTTGGGTACTGGCAGCTGTCTGCCAGTACCCAATTTGCCCCCAAAACAAGTGTTTTTTTTTGCAATTTTTTGCCATTTTAATATTTTCTGTAGTGTAGCAGCCCCCCACAATACCCCAACCCCCTCCCCCTCCCAGATCCTTATATATTTATTTATATTATATTTTTGTCCCCCCTTCCTTTCTCATTGGTGGCAGTGGCCATGTAATCGCGCGCGCACGCGCGCCCCCGCACGCTCCCGGCACCCGGCGTGCACATAGCACTTACAGGAACCGGATGCCGGGTAGCGATGGGCCGCCCACACGCCTCCCTGATGTGCTCCCACCCACCAACGAACCGGCACCATCGCTACCGGTGCAGAGAGGGCCACAGAGTGGCTCTCTCTGCATCGGAGTCTTCTAAATGGTATTGCAGGATGCCTCCATATGGAGGCATCACTGCAATACCCTGAGAGCTGCTGGAAGCGATTGCGATCGCTTCCAGCACTCTCTTAGACAACTGACGTACCAGGTACGTCTATTGTCATTAACTGTAAGTTAATGCATGACGTACCTGGTACGTCAGTTGTCATTAAGGGGTTAAACACCAATTGTATACAGACATACACTTCATGTTCGTTTTAACTTAAAGGGACATTAAACCCAAAACAATTCTTTCATGATTCAGGTAGAGAATACAATTTTAAACAACATTCCTATTTACTTCTATTATCTAATTTGCTTCATTCTTTAGATATCTTTTGTTAAAGAAATAGCAATACACATGAATGAGCCAATCACATGAGGCATCTATGTGCAGCCACCAATCAGAAGCTACTGAGCCTATCTAGATATGCTTTTCAGGAAAGGATATCAACAGAATGAAGCAAATTAGATAATAGAAGTAAATTAGAAAGTTGTTTAAAATGGTATTCTCCATCTGAATCATGAAAGAAAAAATGTGGGTTTAATGTCCCTTTAAGGCTTGATTTATTATACTGCAGTTGGCAATGATTTGTTCTTGGGGAGCAAGGCAGCATTATCTGCCTGAATTTAGGATGAAACAAGCAAATGAGACTGAAATATGTTAAATGGACTCTTTACCGAAATGCTGAATCTGATGCCGCGTATTTGTACAAAGCTGACTAGAAAATATCACATGAGAATATTTATGTAAAAAAGGAAGGTATTTTACATCACAGTTTTCTAAGTAATGACATCCCACTGTAAAGGGGCTTTAAAGGGACATGAAACCCCACATTTTTCTTTCATTATTTAGGTAGAACATACAATTTGAAACAACTTTCCAGTTTACTTCTATTATCAAATTTGTTTAATTCTCTTGGTATCATTTGTTGAAGGAGCTGCAATGCACTACTGGTTTCTAACTGAACACATGGGTGAGCCAATAACAACGGTATATATATGCAGCCACCAATCAGCAGCTAGATCCTAGTTTTTTTGCTGCTCCTGAGCTTACCTAGATAAACCTTTCAGCAATGGATAACAAGAGAAGGAAGCACATTAAATAAAAGAAGTAAATTGGAAAGCTGTTTAAAATTGTATGCTCTGACTAAATCATGAATGTCTAAATTTGGCTTTACTGTCCCTTTAAGAAACCAATCAGAATTCTAGTCTTGATACTTGCGTACATCTGGTATTTGCGGGCACAGCCACTTTATTTCTCTCCTTAGTTTAAGGAAGTTTAGTATGAAATATCAGGATTTTGTGGCAAATTCCACAATATCCCAGTAAAGCAAAGTGTAAACTAAGCACTGAGGATGCTGAGCAATTACTCTGTTAACTGAAGGAATTGTGAGGTAAAATATCTTCCTCCTGCTCATGTATTATTTTATATGTAGCTTTTAAACATCTATTTATCTATCTATCTATCTATCTATCTATCTATCTATCTACCTATCTACCATCTATCTATCTATCTATCTATCTGTCATCTATCTATCTATCTATCTATCTATCTACCTATCTACCATCTATCTATCTATCTATCTATCTGTCATCTATCTATCTATCTACCTATCTACCATCTATCTATCTATCTATCATCTATCTATCTATCTATCTATCTACCACCTATCTATCTGTCTATCTATCTATCTGTCTATCTATCTGTATATCTATCTATCTAATCATCTATCTATCTATCTATCATCTATCTATCTATCTATATATCTAATCATCTATCTATCTATCTATCTATCTATCTACCATCTATCTATCTATCTATCTATCTACCATCTATCTATCTATCTATCTATCTACCATCTATCTATCTATCTATCTATCTATCTGTCATCTATCGATCTATCTATCTATCTATCTATCATCTATCTATCTATCTATCATTTATCTATCAATCTAATCATCTATCTATCTATCTATCTATCTCTCTATCTATCTATCTATCTATCTATCTATCTATCATCTATCTATCTATCTATCTATCATCTATCATTTATCTATCTATCTATCTATCTATCTATCTGTCATCTATCTATCTATCTATCTATCTATCTGTCATCTATCTATCTATCTACCACCTATCTATCTGTCTATCTATCTATCTATCTACCACCTATCTATCTGTCTATCTATCTATCTGTCTATCTATCTGTATATCTATCTATCTAATCATCTATCTATCTATCTATCATCTATCTATCTATATATCTATCTATCTAATCATCTATCTATCTATCTATCTATCATCTATCTATCTATCTATCTACCATCTATCTATCTATCTACCATCTATCTATCTATCTATCTATCTATCATCTATCTATCTATCATTTATCTATCTATCTAATCATCTATCTATCATTTATCTATCTATCTATTTATCATTTATCTATCTATCTAATCATTCATCTATCATCTATCTATCTATCTATCTATCTATCTATTTATCATTTATCTATCTATCTAATTATCTATCTATCTATCTACCACCTATCTATCTGTCTATCTATCTATCTATCTATCTATCTAACATCTATCTATCTATCTATCTATCATTTATCTATCTATCTACCATCTATCTATCTATCTATCTATCTATCTATCTATCTATCTATCTACCATCTATCTATCTATCTATCTATCTATCTATCTATCTGTCATCTATCTATCTATCATTTATCTATCTATCTAATCATCTATCTATCATCTATCTATCTATCTATCTATCTATTTATCATTTATCTATCTATCTAATCATCTATCTATCATCTATCTATCTATCTATCTATCTATTTATCATTTATCTATCTATCTAATCATCTATCTATCTAATCATCTATCTATCTATCTACCATCTATCTACCATCTATCTATCTATCTATCTATCTACCACCTATCTATCTGTCTATCTATCTATCTGTCTATCTATCTGTCATCTATCTATCTATCTAATAATCTATCTATCATCTATATATCTATCTATCATTTATCTATCTATCTAATAATCTATCTATCATCTATCTATCTATCTATCATCTATCTATCTATCTGTCATCTATCTATCTATCATCTATCTATCTATCTATTTATCATTTATCTATCTAATCATCTATCTATCTAATCATCTATCTATCTATCTATCATCTATCTATCTATCTATCTATCATTTATCTATCTATCTAATCATCTATCATCTATCTATCTATCTATCTATCTATCTATCTATCTATCATCTATCTATCTATCATCTATCTGTCTATATATCCTCTATCTATCTATCTATCTATCTATCTATCTATCTATCTATCTATCTATCATCTATCTATCTATCTATCTATCTATCTATCTATCATATATCTATCTATCCATCTATCATCTATCTATCTATCATCTATCTATCATCTGTCTATCTATCTATCTATCTATCTATCATCTATCTATCTATCTATCTATCTATCTATCTATCTATCTATCATCTATCTATCATCTATCATATATCTATCTATCTATATATCTATCTATTATTAGTAAAAAATGAATCTCCCTTGGTATGTTTCCATACAACATTACAATATATAAACTGTATTAGATCTATAATTTATACTTACGTGATCAAGATAGACTGGTTTTCACGATCTGTAATAAATGTAAAAAAATAAATAAAGCACTAAATGATATTTAATAAATGAACATGCCCCTTTCTCAAGTTTTCTTAAAATTTAGTACAAGATTACCACAGCTAGTGCATTTACACAAGCAACATTTTTGGTCATAATGTTGGAAATGCTGGGGTTAAATTAGTGGTTAATTTTTTTTTATACTGTATATTAGGAAAGGGATACCCCAATAGAGGCCACCTTTAAAGGGACACTAAACCCAAATTATTTCTTTCGTGATTCAGATAGAACAGCAATTTTAAACAACTTTCTAATATACTCATATTATAAATTTTCGTTGTACTCTTGCTATCTTTATTTGAAAAAACAGGAATATAAGGTTAGGAGCCAGCCCATTATTGGTTCAGCACCTGGGTAGCGCTTGCTGATAGGTTTGCTACATTTAGCCACCAATCAGCAAGCGCTACCAGGTGCTGAACCAAAAATGGGCCATCTCTTTAGCTTATAATTCTTCTTTTTTTAACTAAAGATAGCATGAAAACAAAGAAAAAATGATAATTGGAATAAATTAGAAAGTTCCTTAAAATTGCATATTCTATCTGAATCATGAAAGAATAAATTTGGGTTTAGTATCCCTTTAAAATGTGGGGTTATGCCTCCAGAACAGTGCAATATGTTTTCCCCATAACCCAGTACAATAATGTCACATATTCTTATGATCTAAATCTTAGCATGAAAATTCCTTACATAATATACAGCAAATTTACAAGTATACCTAATTTACCATTTTTAACTCATTACTAAATATGTTCTGTATTTATTTAGGAAGAAGCGTGCGTCCTACAACCTTTTTAATATGCTACATGTCCAAAACCTTTTTTGACATTGAAATGGTAGAACTAATGTTCTCCTGGAAAATGATTCTGTTTACAATATTTTCTGAAATTAATTAAATCTCACAGTTCTATGTTTTAAATATAACATTTAAAAAAAAATTAAAACATATAAATGTATTTTTTTAAATTTAATTATAATGTAAGTCTAAGAGATTCAACCTTCATATGTTAATATATCTGCCTGTAATGTTTTATTTTTCTAATAATGAAGGGTACATTCAGAATAGGAAATGTAAAAAATCATTTGCAATAACATTTGTCAGAACAAAAACATTCAACACTTGTGCATTTGTTCTTGTAAAGAAATTATCTAGGATATTTGTGCAGTGCCAGTACATACTTCTGTAGAGCCCTCCTCTTTGACCCAGTAAAGTGTATTTTGGAACCCAGTGCTGGGTCATGATCTCTACGACATCTTACTTCACATTAATTTTTCTTTGTTTTTTTGCACAGATAATTTGTTTTTATGCTTGTGAGCCAGGCCATTGTCCACCAGTAACAAAGTTAGAGTTCTTCAGATCAACCAGTGAATAATTAGTCTATAAAGACCACTTGTATACATACACACACTTTGTACTGTATTTATTTAGGACAAACACCCTGCAACTTTTTTAAATGTATCTTGGAACCAGTGCTAGGTCATGACCTTTAGGCTGAAGAACCCTACTCTACAAGACACCATAGGGTCATCTTTAGGACATTTTCCTTCACTTTCATTTTGCATGTAAAACTTACCAGTCAGCATGAACTGATAGGCGTTGTCAGAGATGGAGAATATGTGGGGTGGAGCCTCCTGACGCTTCTTCCCTCTGTATGCATCGACCACCTCAGGGTTGTACACTGGAAGCCATTTGTAAGGGTTCACAGTGACACAGAAAAGGCCCGAATAAGTCTGGAATGTCAAGATGTCACCTTAGTTGTGGTTTTCTGTCGTACAATAATCTTACAATTTTAAACAAACCTTGCACACAGTACGCAGTACTTACGTAGATCATCCAGGCTGCATAACGCTCTTTGAGGTTATACAGGACAGCCGGCTCATTCAAGTGAGTCATCATAGCCATGTCTTCGATTTTATCATACTTGGGTGGATTCATTGGGAAAATGTGGTCATCCTTCACAGTTACAGTCTGGAGGGAAAAAAAATACTAACCTATATGCAGCACACTTTGTAGTTTTGTTCTGCTTCTAAATATATTATTTGGAGCTTCTACTTTTACTCTATGTCACTAGACTGCCATAGAGTTGAGGATATCACAAGGACATGAAAATCAAAATTAAACTATCAGATGGAGTATGCAATTTAAAGATACTATTTATCCTTTGTTGAAAATAATATGTAGGTGGGCATAGGAGCTGCAATGCACAACTGGGAGCTAGCTAGTCATTAGTGGCTACAAACATATCCCTCGTATATCTCTTGTCAATGGCTCACCAGATGTGTTCAGCTAGGTCCCAGTAGTTTATCACTGCTCTGAAGCCAACTTTAACTAAGGGGTCAATCAAAATCCATTAGAAAAACTTAAATGATTTAGCTACAAAAATCCCTAGAGATTTTTTGTTGTTGTTGTTGATAATCATTAAATACAAGTTTCCAAAGGGATTGTGATCGATCCCAATGTTGCAGTTAAATTCAAGTGATAATGCAGCAATAAAATACTCTAACATATAAGTCTATGGGCTCCATATGCTAAATCAATTCACCACTCAACAACCATCAGAACGCTGTTTCTTACACTCTTATCCACCTCTGGTAAAGAGAAATTACCCAGAGCTCATTTTCTCTCTGTGATTGACAGTCCCTTCTCTTGTGGAAATGGCTGCGCGAGTGAGGGGCGGCAGTACACCCTTAGCTGTCTGAACTCCTTTTGATATATTTGGCCTTATGACTTATTTAGCCATAGTGCCGCTGTATGTGTTTTGATAAAATTAGTTGACACATTTTACCCGTTTATGTTTATGTGTTTATGATATAAGATGAGCTTAAACCTAAATGTCTTTATGCTAGCTCAGTGGTGAATTTATTTAGCATATTCTATTCAACTTGCATCCAAGGTTACTGCTAAGGAGCAAAGTAGCTAGGTTTTTTTAACTTCTTTTAGTGAACCATTTCACGTGAGGTGATTTATGGTTATAACTATCAAAATTAAAGAAGCATCATCAACGGTAATAACTGTAATAAATTATACAGCTTATTTTATATTAACCCCTTGAACACTTTATGTCAAAATGAGTTCATTACCAGAGCAAAAGGGTTAAGGTACACATTGTAATATCTATGAAAATGTATAGAAATTACTACCTGTCCAGCTTCGGTTTTGACTGTTGCTTTTCCACCTTCTTTGCTTTGCAAGACACCTTTTACATAAGACTCTTTGACATCGTCCACAAACACTGATGTTTTGGCATCAAAGGGTTTGTTTTGATCCGTTATTCTTTCTTTCTCTGTTTTTCTGAGAAATGGGGCTGCAACCCCAAAAACGGCCATCTCTGCGTCTGAACTCATGGTTACAGTTCAGGAAGGGGGGACACGGTGATAAAATAGCAACTGGAACAGAGTAAAAAAAAAATGTTTTACAGAAATGGCTGTTTTCTTAATTAAAGGGACATTCCACACCAGAATTTTTGTTGTCTTAAAAGATAGATAATCCCTTAATTACCCACTCCCCAGTTTTGCATAACCAACACAGTTATAGTAATACAAGGTTTTCCTCTGTAATTACCTTGTATCTAAGCCTCTGCAAACTGCCCTTTATTTCAGTTCTTTTGACAGACTTGCATTTTAGCCAATCAATGCTCACTCCTCGGTAAATTCACATGCATAAAATCATTGTTATCTATATGAAACACATGAACGAATGCCCTCTAGTGGTGAAAAACGGTCAAAATGTATTTAGATTAGAGGCGGCCTTCAAGGTCTAAGAAATTAGCATATGAACCTCCTAGGTTTAACTTTCAACTCAAGAGTATTTTTTGGACTTAACTGTCCCTTTAATGAAACTTTATTCACCATTAACACTTCATCAATCAACTCCACTGCTTTATTTATGTATCTATACAAGTATGTATTGTTTTGTTTATTATTTTTTGTTTGTTTTTGTTTTCATAATACATAATACTGTTAGAATTTTCTACCTAACCAATTAAACTGACTGCATAAAACATACACATATTAACACATAAATATATATGTATATATTCATATATATATATATATATATATTTAGAAATGCTGCCCATCGCTGCACTACCTGCGCAAGGTTCTGATGCCATCATGACAGCATCAGAACGAGGCTCCCATAGGAGCCTATGGAAGCCCCCTCTCGAGAGCGCAATGCTTCCTAGCAATGCGAAAGTAAGCTTGTGTTTGTTTTTTGATTCACTTGCAATACCAGCACACATTATCCTGCGCTGGTATTACAAATTTGAGCACTAATATTGCTTGCATGCTATCGATATTTAGAGCTCCACTTGTAATCTAGCCCACAATTCTCATTTCAATATTTTCCTAATTAAAATGTGGTTTTATCATCAGATGTCTGACATTTCTTTGAACTTCAAATATATAGCTATTTTGGATGATTGGATCATGTGGGAGGTTAAGTAACGAATAAAAAATAGAAGCAGTTTGCATATATGAAGCTTATGTTAGCGGGAATATCAGGATATTAAGTGTCTATGTTTAATACCGGCGCTATGAAAATCCCACACAAAAACGTAAATGTTTGAGTGTGGAACGGACGTTGCGTCACAGGCTAAAATGCTTGTGGTATAGTTATACCAACACGGCTTGTAATATTGGTTCCTGGACATTCCAGTGTAATGGCCATTTTTTCAGCTTTAAAAGCCGTACCGCATCGTAACGCAAAACTCTTAATCCAAAAGGGATATTAAACCCAAATATTTTTTTGCGTGATTCAGACGGAGCATACCATTTTAAAAAAAAAAAGTTTCCAATTTTCTTCTATCAAATTTGCTTCACTCCCATGAGATTCTTTGTGAAGAAATACCTAGGTAGGCTTCTGGAACACTACATGGCAGGAAATAGTGGATAGCAAATGCATAACATTCTTGCAAAACTGCTGTCATATAGTGCTCCAGAAATGGGCCAGCTCCTAAGCATACATCTCTGCTTTTCAACAAAAAATACCTAGAGAATGAAGGAAAAATTGGATATAGAAGTAAATTAGAAAGTTGTTTAAAATGACATGCTCTATCTGAATCATGAAAGTAAAAATGTGGGTTTCATATCCCTTTAATGAACTGAATGTAAACTGAGTGACATTAATAATTTTTTGTCTTCAGAAGTAGTCAGAAACAACATTTTATCGTCTTAACCTGGCAAAAACTACTGAATGGTTTAGTAATTAGTAGTTACATATAAACATTTAACAAATTATCTAGGAAGTGCAGCAGCTTGATATAAAATTAAAACTGTATATATAAATAATATTAATAATAATAATAATAATCATACAAGTAGTTTTGTACATTTAAATGACCCAAATATATCCTCTGTTATTTGTCTGCGTGTAAATAAAGCTTGTTACATTCTTGTACGCATGTTTAATGCAATCCCTATCTAAGCCTGGGATTAATATGTGGATCTGTAGCAGGGAATATGACTGTTCTTCAGCTGCTTGTTCTAAAGTCAGCTTGCTCTTTTATGTTAAGAGAGAATTTAATCCCAAGATCTGTTATTCCATATCAACTATATCACTAACACTGAACCTATATTAGCAGTCCTATTCTTGCTTTACTTCTGTGCAAGATAAGGCAATCTGCCCATGACATGAAACCCAAAAAAAATGATTTCAAGATCCAGAGGGAGCATAACAATTTAAACCACTTTCTCTTTGTATCCTTTGTTGAAAATCATACCTAGATAGTCTCAGGAACAGCAATGCAGTACTGGCTGCTAAATGCTGATTAGTGGCTGCACATATATCAGTGTCGTCATCGACTCATCAAATGCGTTCAGCTAGCTCCCAGTAGTGCCTTCCTGCTCCTTCAACAAAGGATACCAAGAGAAAGTTTGGTAATAGAAGTAAATTGGAACGTTATTTAAAATTGCATGCTCTATCTGAATCATGAATGAAAAGTTTTGGGTTTCATGTTATGTGAAAGGGATATGAACGTCAAAATGAAACTGTTATGCTTCAGATAGAGCATCACATTCTAAACATTTTAGTTTAATTAATTAGTTTAACGTATTTGAAACTATTATGAAATGTAATTGTTCTATTGGTTTACTTTCTTTTACAAAGCATATATAGATATGCTCACTTTTATAGGAGTTACAGCGACATGATAACTAAAATGTTTCTTCCATGATTCAGATAGAGCATACAATTAAGTAACTTTACAGTTTACTTCTATTATTCATTTTGCCTCATTCTCTTGGTATTCTTTGTTGAAGAAACAACATTGCACTACTGGGAGCTAGCTGAACACATTGGGTGAGCCACTAATCAGCAGCTACTCCAGGTAGCACATTGCTACTCCAGAGACTGCCTAGGTGTTCTTTTCAACAGAGGATACAAAATAGAACAAAGCAAATTTGATAATAGAACTAAATCGGAAAGTTGTTTAAAATTGTGTGTTCTGACTGAAGCATGAAAGTTTCATTTTGACTTTACTGTTCCTTTAATTTTATTTTTTTGTCCTTTTAAAAATGTAAGTCTGATGACCTGCTAGGAGTAACTGCTAAAATAATCTAATAATTGTAATATACTCTGCTATCTGCATTTGTAGAAGAGTAACTAGCTCTATAGCCATCTTCAGGGCAAATTAAAGAATAGATGTTGATGTATTAATCCTTTCTGGTTATAGTCTTTATCTGGATGGGATCTCAATTATAGTAAAAAGAAAAGCTAGAAGATTTAGTTTTATTGTACTTTATTAAAGATATATTAGAATCTTATTATATATGCACATCAGCAATTAAAGTGATGGTAAACTCTCCACTTTATAAAAACATCCGGAATTCTAGTGATAATTTAGATAGAGTTTAATTAATCAGTTGTAATGAATATGCTCCGCCACCCACTTCAAAAGTAAATTTTTCTGTGAGCTAACGGTTTGAATTGTTGTCCAATCAGCACTCTCCCCATATGGCACTTTTAATGTAGCTATAGTGCTGATTAGACAATTCAAACCATTAGCTCAGAGAAAATTTGACTTTTGAAGTAGGCAGCAGAGCAAAGGGTATTTGAGTTATCTATCTGTATTAAAAAGCATGTTACAGCGAATCTTTATTACAACTGATAAATTAAACTCCATCTAAAATATCACTAACATTCCGTATCTGTAATTATAAAAGGGAGAGCTTACCATCACTTTAACGGACAGTAAACACTTTGAGATATAATATGTTTAACAATGCATTGTAGCGACACAACTTTGCAATACCTTTTTATTAGCTATTTTGCTCCTTTTTCCTATAATTTAACTCTGAAAATGAAGGGTTTTAAATCCAATAAGTTAATGTACTGGAACACTGGAGAAAATTATTATAGTTAGAAGGTGTTTATTACATTGTAAAAATATATATATATATATATATATATACATTTATATTTTTAAAAGAATTTACGTTTTGGAGTGTTTTGCGGTCATGTACACATAGATCATGCTTATCTTATTCCCATTGCAGTAGCCAATTAGGCACAGATGTAAAATTGATTTAATATCCCTTTAAATCTAGTATACAAAATTGAAGACTTCACTATCCCTTAAAAAGATTATCTGGAAAGCACATCAGCAAAATTACACGTTATTTGAATATGTACTTTTGTAAATGAGCATTTTTTTAAAGGTACAACGTACTAATTACAAAATGTACTGTCATGTGCCTCTTAAAGGGACATGAAACCAACATATTTTCTTTCATAGGTCAGATAGAACATACATTTTTAAAAAGTTTCCAATTTACTTATATTATCAAATATTGTTGAAGAGCATACCTAGATAGGAAGTGTGCACATTTCTGGAACTCTAGAAGGCAGAAAACACTGTTGCTATCTAGTGCTCTTGCACTAACATTGCTAAAAGTATTCTTGCAAAACTACTGGCATATAGTGCTCCAGACTCGTGCACACTCTTTAGCCTACCTACCTGCCTTTTAGTAATACCAAGATAACAAAGGATTTGATCCCAATCATTTGGAGAAACATATTTAATGATTATCAACTTAAATACGCCAATGAAGCCTATGGGATTTTTGTAAATAAATAATTTGATATACTTTTCTAAAGAATTGTGACTGATCCCAAAGTTAAAATCATATGTCTAAATCATGAAAGAAACAAATCCTTTTTTTTTTGACCCCTTGATTATATTCTACAACAAGTGCTTCAAGCTTTGAGTTTATGGGGTAGATTTAAGAAATACAGAGAGGACAAGTGTGGACAACTCAAATCCTGTCTGTCCAGCATCACGGCTTATGATTTGCAATATGCTGACCGCATTTATCATTGCACAAGCGAGCCCAGCCCCCTGCCTGCACACAGCCAATCAAGTGTGAGCAGGGCCTGTCAATCAGCCGGTTGGAATAATCCATGGGGATTGCAAACCGCCAGCTAAGAGCTGGTATATAGGATAGGAAGCAGCAATCTGATGAAAGACAGAAATGCTCCAAAGCTGCATTAGCAGCTTCTTAAATGGAGACCTATAGTTATGTATGTGTCGGCTAAGTGACCATTTTATACACTGACAATTCAATATAAACTCCCTTGTTTCCTTGCCCTGTACCTCTCCTTTTTTTTCTATACACACATGAAAACTAGAGTGTTACTTTGCTAAAACGCTGATTTTATCTGAAGAAACAATACAAAAAGTGAATTGGATGCCCTGCGTTCTATATTGATTAGCTATTTATGGAATCTATATTCCCAGTTATAGTTGTCAAAGAACAGATGCTTCTGAAAAAGTCACCTCAATTAAATTGAGATACGATTTTTTTATTCTTTCATGATTCAGACAGAGCATACAATCTTAAACAAGTTTCCAATTTCCTTCTTTTATGTTGATATTGTTGTTATAACTGTAGTTTTACATTTGGGATAGAATATCATTCTGAATTAGTAGATGTAATTAGAGTTTTTTAATGCAAGTGAGATCAATGGTGCATTTTTAAACGCACATTAGCATTTGATAAAATCAGTAGCTCCTCTGGGGTGGGGTTGGGTATCACATTTATTACTTTAACACTCCCAAATGACAAATGTATACACTACCCTGAATTTGTTTTTTTCACTTGTCCTGTGTTCTACGCAGAGCAAGTAGAAAGAAATAGGAAGGATACATGGAATTATAAAAAGATAAAGTCCCCTTCACTACAATCTAAATGCTTTTACCTATCTTTGTAGTCAACTTTTTGTTTTGTGACTCTAAATTTTAAGATCTTATACCAACCCTGGTTAAACTGTTGAACATCACTTACCTGTTACCAGCAGATAGTCAGGTGGTTGGACAGTTCTGGAAAACATAAATTATACAGGTGTAATCTTGAGCCTAAAAAAATCCATGGAATGTTTTAAGAAATTTGGTAAATCTGTGATCCATGACTAGGTTTGGCAAAAGTATATCAAGAGCTCCTCCATTTTGTATTGACAGTAGGTTGTGCTAAAATGTTCTACCACTTACCTGTGAGATAGAATAGAAAGGACACAAAAGGCAGTACAGTTGCAGCTTTTATAAAGTTGTAAGGACAGGGCTTAGACAGCAGAAAACTCCCCTATTCTTAATAAGGACAAAGCAATTTTGGCAAAGTTACCCCAGCATAATTCTCATGGGTATGATGTATGGTTAGATATAATTAGAAATTATTACTTTTTTCCTTCTTTGCCTATCTTAAGCTGGTTACTAAATATAATGCCAAAAGGTGAAGCTGAAGGCATCTTCTGATTGTATCCTTTAGACATCCAAAACAATGCTATACATTCATTGAATTCATTCCCTGCATAACTAAGTCACTGGATACCCCCTTCAATCTAATTTTACAAAGCGTATTGAAGTTTCCACATCTCTCACAATAGCTAAACATTCAAGAGAATCTCATTGTAAAGGAAGTTCCTAAATATAGTTAGTTTTCTAGACAAAAACATTAAATGAGCGATCACTTGTATGTTCTTCAAAGGATCCTTTCATTGAAGCAACAACATTAAGGTACAGTTGCTTTGACATTTGACATTTTTAACTGAGGCAGGGAAGTCAGCTTCATAATAATTTTTTATGATGCTTTTATTATAAAAAAATATAACACAGATACAGATGTTTGGATAGATGTATTTTTTGCTTTATCCTTTAACAAAGGAAATAAGTATTTATCTTGGAACATATCCCTGTGTGTTAACCAATGCAGTACTAACTCTATTAATTGATTTAACACATTTTATTTTGTGTGCAAGGTGGCAGGGTGTAAAATAAACATATCTCACCCATGGGTTAGGAAGATCAAGACCTGAAAAACATATTGATAGCTTGTGGTAAATAAATATTTTACAGACTGCTCACATTACACTTAACTGCTCATCACTGCAGAGAAGTAAGGGCTGGTAACTCCATTAGCACCCAATTACAGTGCACAAGTTCAATATATTTAGCTTGTGATTTGTAGGAATATTTTATTCTGTGACAGCCATGATTCTGCCATAGAAAAAAATTATTTTAGTTTGTGTTTGATATTTACAAATATATATAGTACTTTTTTGTATTTTTTATAAGTTCTCCCTTTCAATCTCAAACATGTTAAGATTGTTTTAGAGGGATAACAACTAATTATAATGTTTTGTAGTTTGGAAACTTAAACAAAAACAAAAAGATAATGCCCCCAACTTAAGAATCTATTTTTAAAAACTACTAGTACTGTACGAATAATGTAAGCAAATCTGCGACATAATGTTTTAAATCAGTGTTTCTCACACAGTACACTCATGGGGGGTTTATATTAGTGGCAGTTCAAGAGAGGGAATAGTGCAGCCAATTTATTATTTAAATCGGAGTTTGCAAAATAGTCATCTCCTGGGAGGTTTACATCATAGAGATAGGGCTGTGCCATTTTATGATAAATACTTGATTACATACAAATCTTTGCAGCGAGTGGTCTATACATAGTAGTTTGATCTCTTAATGACTAATATTATTATTATTATCAGGTATTTGTAGAGCGCCAACAGATTCCGCAGTGCTATAAACATAGGCGTTATATAAGATAACACTTATAGGAATCAAATGGGTAGAGGGCCCTGCCAAGTATTTGGGGGTTTATCTTGGAGGGAACGAGATTTGAAGATGTTATAAAATCATATAGAAAATTTAAAATGGGCTTGACAAGGGGATCTTTAAGCCAGTAGGTTAATGTGATCCCTGATTTCCCTAGAAAACAAATTTGAATATGGTGTAAATAGTATTTTGCAGTTGTGAAAATCTGATATTGGAACATGATCACGTGATCTGGAGTTTCCTGATCACGTGAGAAGGTAAATGGTGAGGGTTTTATGTGCTGCTGTTTGTTTTGGGAGATCTAGATGGAGCAAACAAGTTTGGGGTCTGAAGGGAATTCTAATGTTGATTTGATTAGGGATCGCAAAGAGTTGTATACAAAGAGGTTTAATTTTAGGGCAATGCCACCATGTGTGGGATGGGGTACCTATCTGACCACATTCTCTCCAGCACATGGGGGAGTGGTTACTAAAAATCTTATGTAAGATAGAGGGGACTAGGTGCCATCTAACTAGAATTTTATAGTGGAGTACCCATAGGGTAGCATAATGTAGGTGTTTTTTGGTGAACATTACCTCTCGATACCAGGAGTCAGCATCAGCAGCGAAATTCAGGTCTCCCAATCAAAATACTATGCAACATGGGAATGTCCACAGCACAATTTGCTTAAAAAAGTATCTTTATTGGCAAAAGATAGAGCGACATTTCGTGACTACTGTCACTTAATCATGCTATACATACAATACTCAGAGGTGGTTCTTTTAAACAGTTATCTTGGCGCCAATACATTTTACTCTTGAGCGCCACCTGCTGCACAAAATATCTTACTCTTCAAACTTTCAAAATTTATACAATTTGCAACAAGATACTTTTTGTTCGAGATACATAGTTTAAACATTTTTACAGCAGACATACTATCCTACAACATTTAAAGCAGTTATAACTAACCCTGATAGCAGTACTACATATCTACATACCATTATAAATCAAATTTAATTAAACCTATTCTTCACCAAAAGACTGACCAATCAAAGTCCCTATTCATACCATGTGGTACTAATGATCCAATCTATGAATCCAATGCATTTCTTTTTGTTTCAATATTTTCTCACGGTCACCACCCATTCTCTGCGGACCCACATAGTCTATAACCTGCCATCGGAGCTGACTGATACTGTGTCCTTTCTCTAGGAAATGATTGGATACAGGTGCCTCCCTGTTCCCACATCTAATATTGGAGCGGTGCTGGCTAAGCCTATCTTTCACTTTTCTTACCGTCTCTCCAATATAGATGAGGGAACACGGACACTTAATTAAATAAATTGCATATGTGGTGTCACAAGTAAAGAAATTCCTAATAGTGTACCTTTTACCACTTCTAGGGTGAACAAACTCTTTGCCCCTTATTACTGAATTACAACTAATGCATCCTAAACAAGGATAACATCCTATATTCTTCTTAGTTAAATGACTCTGCTGTAACTGCTTAGCTGGTCCTATGTCAGACTTCACAAAGTAGTCCCTCAAATTCTTTACCCTTTTATAGGCCATAATTGGTCTCTCTTTAAATTCAACAATGTCATTATTACACCCTCTGTAAAATAGGCCAATGTTTATTAATGATTTTAGCTATTTGCCTCCCATGGGCACTAAACTGTGATGTAAAAATCATTCTCTTGTTCTTCTCCTTATGATCTTTATGAGTGGTAAGGTTATTGCTGCATTTATCTAATACATGTTGGGGGTAACCTCTATTGCGGAATTTTTCTTGCATTTCTTTAATCCTTTTATTTAGATTATCTGTCTCTGACACGATACGATGGACTCTCATCAACTGACTCTTAGGTAAGGATTCTACCAAATGGCGTGGATGGAAACTGTTGAATTCTAGCAATGTATTCCTATCTGTTTCTTTTGAATATAAATCAAATTCCAATTTAGGACCTTTCTTATACACTCTAGTGTCCAAAAACATGATACTCTCCTCACTGTAATTCAGTGTAAATTCCAAATTTCTCACAGAAGAATTAAGGTCTGTTACAAATTGTACCAGGGAGTCCACGGGGCCCCACCATACGCCAAATATATCATCTATGAAGCGCCACCAGGCTCCTCCATAGTCTTTAAACCATTTATTTTCATAAACTATATTCTCTTCAATCATGCTCATAAATAAATTGGCGTATGATGGGGCCACGTTGGACCCCATGGCAGTACCTCTTATCTGTATGTACCAATCATCCTGAAACATAAAGTAATTCCAGTACAGAATCAAGCCCAATAATTCTTCTATGAAAACATTTTGTTGTGGGGTATAACCCCCCATTTACATGTAAAATTTTCTTAATAACCCCCATACCTGTCTCATGCTTTATGCAGGTATAGAGGCTTTTAACGTCTAATGTATACAATACAAAGCGGTCGCTATGTAAATGCAATTCTCTCACCTTTTGCAAAAAATCACCTGTGTCTTTGATGTATGAACTACATTTTACGACCTCAGGCTGCAACAATTTGTCAATAAAAATAGATACATTAGAAAAGGCAGAATCTATACTGGAAATAATTGGCCTGCCTGGAGGAGCAGCAAGGTTTTTGTGAATCTTTGGTATAGTATAAAAAAACCGGTGTTCTTGGTGACTTATTATATAAAAAATCTCTCAATTTTAAGTCAATCACCCCAACCTTTACTGCCCTCTCCAGGCAGGCCAATAATTCTTTTTGTATCCTGTGAACAGGATTTTGTGACAATTTCTTATATGTTTCAGGGTCATCCAGTTGTTGTCTGATTTCCCTAATGTAGTACTGTCTATCGATAACCACAGATGCACCTCCCTTATCGGCTCCCTTCAGGATAACATTTTTCAATTTACCCTGAAAAGACTGTAATGCTTTCTTTTCAACATTATTTACATTACTTTTTACCTTCTTACCATCTCTAAGGACCTGGTGTTGTAATTTATTTACGTCTAAATTCACAAGTTGTATAAACGTATTTATGCTATCGTTATGGATGTTTAAACTATGTATCTCGAACAAAAAGTATCTTGTTGCAAATTGTATAAATTTTGAAAGTTTGAAGAGTAAGATATTTTGTGCAGCAGGTGGCGCTCAAGAGTAAAATGTATTGGCGCCAAGATAACTGTTTAAAAGAACCACCTCTGAGTATTGTATGTATAGCATGATTAAGTGACAGTAGTCACGAAACGTCGCTCTATCTTTTGCCAATAAAGATACTTTTTTAAGCAAATTGTGCTGTGGACATTCCCATGTTGCATATTATTATAGTGGAATTGGGCAGATTTCCACGGTCGACACGAGCACAGTATTTTGCCTGGCAGCTGTTCTACATATTGCTGAGGATTGATTAACACTGCCCTAGAACGTGCAGCCGGCATTTTGCAAGATTTCAAATTTAAAGATGGATCTTGTTGGCAAGTCTCCTGTGGGAGGTAATATGTTTGCATACTCAGAGGCCGATGCAGTTCGAATAACGACCCTGACCAGGGGGTCTAGAGACTTCCTAAGAGTTAACCCAGTTGATGAACTTACCAAGCAATATGAAAAGTTGCGATACAGGAATACAGCCTGGGACCTGCATATAACAACCCTTGCAGAATACTATCGTGTTAAGAGGATCCCGAGGGGGTTACGAATGAGCACTTGCCCTACTTTGTTGAAAAATAACAAAGAATACTGTGACAAGTTTGAGGCAATTATCAACAAGTGCTCATTTGATCTAATTGTACATACAGTGGAATCCCTTACCAAGGAAATGGCTAAACAAGAAATGGAACTGGCTACCGTCAAAGAGGAACTTTCCGGTCAAATCTCTGAGGAGGATCTTAAAAATCTAATAACACAGACAGATGAAAGAATGGATCGCCTACAAAAAGAGCTAAAAGAAAGAAAGCGGACGAAATTTGTTCGGGATGAACAAGATTACTTACAAGGCTGGGTCTACAGATGGCGACAGGGTCCCCATGGCAACCGGGGTAAACAAACCAGAGGTAGACGTACGACCAATCAGCAACACAAGAAAGCCGCACGTGATACGGAAGGCGACTCGACGGATGTGACGTCAAGTTCCACGAGTCTGAGCGAAAGCGATACAAGCGGAGAGCGGGTAGAAAGCACCGCAAGAAAGGCACCGGTCAGGAAATCCAACCGGAGGGGCGGAGGACATCAGAGGAATCGACAGTAGTGAACATATCTGGAGTCACACTGGATGATGGTGAGCTAGCACTCCTCAATAGAGGACTTTCGTTTTGCCCAAGAAAACAGACTGACTTTTTTGAAATAAATAAAGATCTGAATAGGTTCTACAGGAACATTAAATTGAGAGTACAATTTGGTGATGTGAGTGCAAAGCATAATACCCCCGATAAAGATTCTGGGAACTGGACTCTTAAAAAGTTGGGTCTATGGAAAAAGAGTAATTATACACCATTAATCCATAACGATAGCATAAATACGTTTATACAACTTGTGAATTTAGACGTAAATAAATTACAACACCAGGTCCTTAGAGATGGTAAGAAGGTAAAAAGTAATGTAAATAATGTTGAAAAGAAAGCATTACAGTCTTTTCAGGGTAAATTGAAAAATGTTATCCTGAAGGGAGCCGATAAGGGAGGTGCATCTGTGGTTATCGATAGACAGTACTACATTAGGGAAATCAGACAACAACTGGATGACCCTGAAACATATAAGAAATTGTCACAAAATCCTGTTCACAGGATACAAAAAGAATTATTGGCCTGCCTGGAGAGGGCAGTAAAGGTTGGGGTGATTGACTTAAAATTGAGAGATTTTTTATATAATAAGTCACCAAGAACACCGGTTTTTTATACTATACCAAAGATTCACAAAAACCTTGCTGCTCCTCCAGGCAGGCCAATTATTTCCAGTATAGATTCTGCCTTTTCTAATGTATCTATTTTTATTGACAAATTGTTGCAGCCTGAGGTCGTAAAATGTAGTTCATACATCAAAGACACAGGTGATTTTTTGCAAAAGGTGAGAGAATTGCATTTACCTAGCGACCGCTTTGTATTGTATACATTAGACGTTAAAAGCCTCTATACCTGCATAAAGCATGAGACAGGTATGGGGGTTATTAAGAAAATTTTACATGTAAATGGGGGTTATACCCCACAACAAAATGTTTTCATAGAAGAATTATTGGGCTTGATTCTGTACTGGAATTACTTTATGTTTCAGGATGATTGGTACATACAGATAAGAGGTACTGCCATGGGGTCCAACGTGGCCCCATCATACGCCAATTTATTTATGAGCATGATTGAAGAGAATATAGTTTATGAAAATAAATGGTTTAAAGACTATGGAGGAGCCTGGTAGCGCTTCATAGATGATATATTTGGCGTATGGTGGGGCCCCGTGGACTCCCTGGTACAATTTGTAACAGACCTTAATTCTTCTGTGAGAAATTTGGAATTTACACTGAATTACAGTGAGGAGAGTATCATGTTTTTGGACACTAGAGTGTATAAGAAAGGTCCTAAATTGGAATTTGATTTATATTCAAAAGAAACAGATAGGAATACATTGCTAGAATTCAACAGTTTCCATCCACGCCATTTGGTAGAATCCTTACCTAAGAGTCAGTTGATGAGAGTCCATCGTATCGTGTCAGAGACAGATAATCTAAATAAAAGGATTAAAGAAATGCAAGAAAAATTCCGCAATAGAGGTTACCCCCAACATGTATTAGATAAATGCAGCAATAACCTTACCACTCATAAAGATCATAAGGAGAAGAACAAGAGAATGATTTTTACATCACAGTTTAGTGCCCATGGGAGGCAAATAGCTAAAATCATTAATAAACATTGGCCTATTTTACAGAGGTGTAATAATGACATTGTTGAATTTAAAGAGAGACCAATTATGGCCTATAAAAGGGTAAAGAATTTGAGGGACTACTTTGTGAAGTCTGACATAGGACCAGCTAAGCAGTTACAGCAGAGTCATTTAACTAAGAAGAATATAGGATGTTATCCTTGTTTAGGATGCATTAGTTGTAATTCAGTAATAAGGGGCAAAGAGTTTGTTCACCCTAGAAGTGGTAAAAGGTACACTATTAGGAATTTCTTTACTTGTGACACCACATATGCAATTTATTTAATTAAGTGTCCGTGTTCCCTCATCTATATTGGAGAGACGGGTAAGAAAAGTGAAAGATAGGCTTAGCCAGCACCGCTCCCAATATTAGATGTGGGAACAGGGAGGCACCTGTATCCAATCATTTCCTAGAGAAAGGACACAGTATCAGTCAGCTCCGATGGCAGGTTATAGACTATGTGGGTCCGCAGAGAATGGGTGGTGACCGTGAGAAAATATTGAAACAAAAAGAAATGCATTGGATTCATAGATTGGGATCATTAGTACCACATGGTATGAATAGGGACTTTGATTGGTCAGTCTTTTGGTGAAGAATAGGTTTAATTAAATTTGATTTATAATGGTATGTAGATATGTAGTACTGCTATCAGGGTTAGTTATAACTGCTTTAAATGTTGTAGGATAGTATGTCTGCTGTAAAAATGTTTAAACTATGTATCTCGAACAAAAAGTATCTTGTTGCAAATTGTATAAATTTTGAAAGTTTGAAGAGTAAGATATTTTGTGCAGCAGGTGGCGCTCAAGAGTAAAATGTATTGGCGCCAAGATAACTGTTTAAAAGAACCACCTCTGAGTATTGTATGTATAGCATGATTAAGTGACAGTCGTCACGAAACGTCGCTCTATCTTTTGCCAATAAAGATACTTTTTTAAGCAAATTGTGCTGTGGACATTCCCATGTTGCATATTATTATAGTGGAATTGGGCAGATTTCCACGGTCGACACGAGCACAGTATTTTGCCTGGCAGCTGTTCTACATATTGCTGAGGACCAATCAAAATACTGGGGGATTTTATGATGTCTGTGAGGTTCCAGTAATAGTTTGTAATAATAAGAGAGAACACCTCTAAACCTCTGTGCTTGGTTCCATCGTTGCTCCCAGGGCTTAGGGTCTCTGAGGTTATTGTTTGGGTATCCCCAGGATCTCAAGAGGGAGCAAAAGCGAAAAGCTTCAAATCAAAGGTTAGATTGTAAATGAAATTGGAGACATAATCTGGAATGCGACATCTATTTCTTATGTTCATAGAAGTCAGATATATACAGGGCTTTAGTTTTCTGACAGGAGAGGACATGTGAGTCAGAGAGGCAGTGTATGGAACTTGCTACTGTCTGAGATGGTGGGGGATGAGAGGCAATCTCGTGAATATGTCTAATCTGATCCCAGAACTGCAGAATGTCAAGTATTATAGGGTGAGTGATCCCAAGATCCTTCCCATAGTATGCAGGTATCCATGGTAGGTCAGTTAATTTAAAGCCTGTTGGCAGGAATGAACTTTCAACTTCGCGCCAGTGCGAAGATTTATCTGCGATACTCCAACTCATTAGATGGGATAGACAGCCGAGTTAAAATAATAGATAATATTCAGTGAAGCTAGGCCTCCTTTGGAGAACATTCATTGGATGGTCTGTCTAGATGTTCTGGGTTTCTTACCTCGCCAAATATAAGTAGTGATAATACATTGTAACTTATTAAAAATCGGTCTAGGTAAGTAGAGTGGGATACACCGGAACAAATAGGTCAGTTTTGGGGAGAAGGAACATTTTAATGGCAGCTATCCTCCTGTCCAGGATATCCTCTCTGTATTCCCACAATTCGAGAAGTTTTCTAACTCTGGAAGTCTGTCTGAGAAGTTTTTAAATATGATTAGCGAAGTGTCTGCACTAATGTGGATCCCTAAAAATTTAATAGATTGTGCTGACCATGTGGAAATTATATGTTTTCTGTAATTGGGACAGCTCATTAGTGGCAATGTTAACATAGAGAGCTTCAGTTTTAGTGAGGTTCAATTTGTACTAAGAGAGCCAAAATGTGTGAGTAATTTAAAGACTTCCCGAAATGAGGTGGATGGGGAGGTCAGGAGAAGAGTAATGTCATCTGCATAAAGGGAAATTTTATGTTGGGAGTCTTTAATCTGGTAGACAGAAATTTTATGGGTTTAGCCTGATTGCTTGTGCAAGGGACTCTATAGCAAGTGCAAATAAGAGTGGCGATAAGGGGCAACCTTGTCTGGTTCTGTTCTTGATTTCCTCGGAGTTGGACTGGAAACCAGGGGGCAAGGGTAAAGGGCCTGAACTGCTAATATAAACTTTTTGATTGAATACTCTCATGGTCTCCCACAAGTATTCCCACCTTACTCTGTCAAAGGCTTTCTCAGCATCTAGGGACAGAGCAAGTAGGGGTACTCTCTTTTTTGAAGCTTTAGTGAGAATGTTAAGTATGCACCTAGTGGCGTCTGGCCCTTCTCTCAAAGGAATAAAGCCCACTTTGGTCGGATGAACAGTGAGGAAATTATTTTAGACAGTCTATTGGCTATAATTTTGGAGTACAATTTGGTGTCTAAATTAAGGAGAGAGATAGGGCGGTAACTGCCAGATTCTTTAGGGTCTTTTCCAGGCTTTCCATTCTTTGTGTAAGCAACCCTTGCGCATTATTTTGTTAAACATTCTACATAGAATGGGAGTGACCAGAGATTGGAAGATTTTCTAGAAACATCCTGTGTAGCCATCAGGTCCCGGAGATTTGCCTAATTTAAGTTCTTTAATGCTAATCTGTATTTCTTCTATGGTGATCGGGGTGGTGTGGGTTTGAAAGTCTTCCTCTGGAAGCTGAGGTAAGTTAAGTGTATTTAGAAAGGAACAAACTTCTGCTGGAAGGTATTTTGGACTGGGCTGTATGATTTAATAATTTAGTGGCTAGAAGAGAGGTAGCTTTATTACTTTTGTAATAGTATAGCTGTTTAAGTCTCTCTAAGTATGAATTTTCTGGAATTCATGATTTTTAATCTGCTGTGTAACATCAGATATTTTATCACTTAAGGTGGTGGCATAGTATATATGTAGTTGTTCTTTCAGGGATCTAAGTTGACATGTTAAGGAGGTGAGGGATGCCCCTTGTGTTTTTTACATCTGTGCAGCCTTTTTGATAAAATTACCCCTTAGGAAAGCTTTTAGTGAGCCCTAAAAGATCTCTACTGAGGTCTTTGAGGTGTCATTGAATCTCAAGTATTCAGAAATGATATCTAGGGTTTCCAATTTTTGGATAGGGTTGGTGATTAGCCAGTCTTTAAGGCACTATGTAAGTGGTAGTGAGCTGTTTAAATGCGGGCCTATGGAGATCAAGAGAGAGCCGTGGACTGACCAGGAAACTGGGGAAATCCTGGCATAGGTTGTATGGCCTAATGCACGTGAGCTCATAAAAAGGTAGTCAATTCGGGTGTAACATTTATGGGGAGAGGAATAGAATGTGTATTATTTGTCTGAAGGGTGAAGGGCTCTCGATCCATCATAGAGATCCTACTAGCGGAAAAACTTTTAAAAGGCTTCAGAAAGGGAGTGAGCAGACCGTTCCAAGGTGGAGATCCTCGGACTGAGTCTATCTGTCAGGCGATTCTTCACTAACTGTGTTTACCTTTAATTCTCAGCCTTCAACTGTTTAGCCCTGCCCACAGAGTCTTTAAATTCACCTGTTCTCCTAATGGCCAGTGCTTAGTATTTTGTTGTTTGCACTGAACAGCTACTGCTCATACTGAGCTTGTCCTATTCCTTACCAGGATTACTTCAACTTCTACATTTGCTATTGTGGATTACAAACAATTTTGCGTTATCTCCATAACGCTCCTAAAAATCAGCCTGCACTTCTGTGTCTACATCAATGTGAGCCCCACCTGTGCCTTAGTATTACGGCACTTGCCGTGTTCACAACCAAGCTACCGCAAACTGTGTTCTCTCATTCTCAAGCTTCTTGCAGTCTCCTCTCTAACACTCATATTTACCTCCGGAGTCTAATCACCTTCTGTCTCTCAACCGGTTTCCTCGAAGCAGCATTTGCAAGCAAATCAACCGGGACTCACTAGCGGTCTGCGCTGTCAATCATCCAGTGTGTCAGTGAGTAACTCCTCCCCAGACTCCTGCACTCCAGCTGCCTGTGTGCTGCGTGAAGTAGCTGAAGATAGCAGGTAAAGGATTTTCACTCTATCTCCTTGCTGCTGTGAATTTGAACGGGATTATTATATATATTCAACAGAGAGTGGGGTTTACTCCTATAAGATCTACACTCACTCAAGTTTGCTAGAGACTTTCTGTTACTTATATAAATACCATTCATATAACCTCGTGATACATAATCACTAGGTCCTGACTAATACTAATTCACTTCTCTATCTTTACCGATATCACTGACTTCCCATAGTGATATCATTCAGAGGGGTGAAACATTTCAAGCAATTACTTCTACTTCTGTAGTTGTGTTTCATAAAGCTACTAATTTCAGATCAGCATTACATAATACTAAGCCTATAAAATAATGGAACCAGCAGAACTCCCACAAGTTGTTTACAACTTGACACAGAAAGTGGATCAAATCGCTCACGCTGTTAGAGAGCTTCAGATTGAGAATAAGACACTGAAAGATTTAATTAAGGACTCCATAGCAGTCAAGTCTGCTCAAGAGACTTTACATGAACCACAAATCTCACTCCCAGAGACTTTCAGGGGCAACAGACGTTCATATAAACAATTAAAAAACGCCTGCCATTTGTTGTTTGCATTAAGACCTAAAAGTTATTCTACTGAAAAGATAAGAGTTCTTACAGTAATTACATTTCTAAGAGGGGAGCCTAGGGTTTGGGCAGACAATTTATGTGACCATGAAGATTCCACTCTTGCCACCTTAGGGTCATTCTTCAGTGCTATGGATGAGTTATACTTGGATAAGGACACTCAAACTGACCGCTGAAGCTCATATGAGAGATCTCAAACAGGGTAAAAGGCCCGTGGAAGACTACATCGCGGAGTTCAAACTATATGCATCTGACTCCCTTTGGAGTCCTATAGCACTCCGTAACCAGTTCCGTTTAGGATTGGCGGAGAATCTGAAGGATGAGTTGGCACGGATTGAATTACCATCCACATTAGAAGCCTTGATGAGGATCTCTTCTCAAATTGACAGAAGACTTAGAGAGAGACGTTTAGAGAAATACCATAGCGACTCTTACACTAGGAATACTGTATCTACAACACCACCCATACCCACACCTCAAGCATCAGTTCCTATGGAGATCGGGGTTTTCAGAGGACCCTTATCAAACGAAGAGAGGATTAGACGTAAGACTAAGAATCTTTGTATGTACTGTGGAGATCCCTCACACTCAGTACACCAATGTCCCATCCTCCAGAAGAATAAGAAAAGTAAGTCCACCGCTATCTGTTCCTCTTATGGTGTTCATAACAAGTTCACTTACTGTAAACTCTCTTTATTCCTGCAGTGGGATCAGAAAAGACTACCAACTGAAGCCATCATTGATTCCGGGGCTTTCGGAAACTTCATAGATTCTGAGCTTGTAAAAATAAATAAAATCCCACTTGTGTTGAAAGAGATACCACTTGTACTTCGTGTTATTGATGGCTCTACAAATACGTAATGGTCCCCATTACACATCATACTGTTCCTCTTGAGAGTTGTTACAGAGAAGGGTCATACAGAATTCATATCTTTTGATGTTTTACCTTCTTCTCATTTTTCTGTAGTCCTAGGTATTACCTGGTTGCAATTGCATGAGCCTTTTATAGTGTGGACATCCTCAAAAGTTCGCTTCAGTTCTTCGTATTGCCACACTACTTGCTTCCCACAACAACATCTTCTTCATACTCTTCCTGATCCACAGCTTCTACCTAGTTACTATAAGGATTTCACTGACGTGTTCAGTAAGACCGAAGTTGAGACTCTTCCGCCTCACCGACCTTATGATTGCCCTATTCAACTACAGCCAGGGGCAAGTATACCATTTGTGCATATTTATCCGTTAAACAAATCTGAATTAGTACATCTGAAGAATTACCTAGAAGAAAATCTTAAGAAGGGTTTCATAAGAGCATCCTCTTCACCAGCCGGAGCCGGCATGTTCTTTGTGAAAAACAAAGATGAAACCCATCGCCCTATCATAGATAATTGAGAGCTTAACAAGCGTACTATAAAGAATCGGTATCCGTTACCACTAATTCCGGAAATGATAGAACGCTTATCAGAGCTACCCCGTGGAAGACTACATTGCGGAGTTCAAAACTATATACATCTGACTCCCTTTGGAGTCCTATAGCACTCCGTAACCAGTTCTGTTTAGGATGGCGGAGAATCTGAAGGATGAGTGGCACAGATTAAATTACCATCCAATTAGAAGCCTTGATGAGGATCTCTTCTCAAATTGACAGAAGACTTAGAGAGAGACGTTTAGAGAAATACCATAGCGACTCTTACACTAGGAATACTGTATCTACAACACCACCCATACCCACACCTCAAGCATCAATTCCCATGGAGATTGGAGTTGTCAGAGGACCCTTATCAAACAAAGAGAGGATTAGACGTAAGACTAAGAATCTTTGTATGTACTGTGGAGATCCCTCACACTCAGTACACCAATGTCCCATCCTCCAGAAGAATAAAAAAGTCCACCACTATCTGTTCCTCTCATGATGTTCATAACAAGTTCACTTACTGTAAACTCTCTTTATTCCTGCAGTGGGATCAGAAAAGACTACCAACTGAAGCCATCATTGATTCCGGAGCTTTCGGAAACTTCATAGATTCTGAGCTTGTAAAAATAAATAAAATCCGACTTGTGTTGAAAGAGATACCACTTGTACTTCATGTTATTGATGGCTCTACAATACGTAACGGTCCCATTAAACATCATACTGTCCCTTTGAGAGTTGTTACAGAGAAGGGTCATACAGAATTCATATCTTTTGATGTTTTACCTTCTCCTCATTTTTCTGTAGTCCTAGGTATTATCTGGTTGCAATTGCATGAGCCTTCTATAGTGTGGACATCCTCAAAAGTTTGCTTCAGTTCTTCGTATTGCCACACTACTTGCTTCCCACAACAACATCTTCTTCATACTCTTCCTGATCCACAGCTTCTACCTAGTTACTATAAGGATTTCACTAACGTGTTCAGTAAGACCGAAGCTGAGACTCTTAAGCCTCACCGACCTTATGATTGCCCTATTCAACTACAGCCAGGGGCAAGTATACCATTTGGGCATATTTATCCGTTAAACGAATCTGAATTAGTACATCTGAAGAATTACCTAGAAGAAAATCTTAAGAAGGGTTTCATAAGAGCATCCTCATCACCAGCCGGAGCCGGCATGTTCTTTGTGAAAAACAAAGATGAAACCCTTCGCCCTATCATAGATTATCGAGAGCTTAACAAGCATACTATAAAGAATCGGTACCCGTTACCACTAAGCTACCATCTTCTCTAAACTTGATCTCAGAGGAGCATATAACCTTGTACGGATACAGGAAGGTCATGAATGGCTCACAGCCTTTCGCACTAGATATGGGCTGTTCGAATACTTGGTGATGCCATTCGGATTGTGCAACGCTCCGGCGACTTTCCAACATTTTATAAATGACATTTTTCGGGACTTACTGGATGTCTGTATGGTAGTTTACCTTGATGACATCTTAATTTATTCCATTTAATTTATTATGACCTTAGAGGACCACATTAAACATCTTCGCTGGGTACTCTCACAACTCCGTACTCACAAGCTTTATGCCAAGCCCGAAAAATGTCAGTTCCATTGTACAGAAATATCTTTTCTTGGTTATGACATCTCCCCTGAAGGTATAAAGATGCAACATAAGAAGGTAGATACAGTATTCGACTGGCCTCAACCCTCCAATAGAAAGGATATACAACGTTTTCTAGGCTTCTCCAACTACTATCGAAAATTTATCAAGGATTTTCCAAGTAGCAAAACCCCTGACTCAACTTACATCCCAGTCCAAACCAATTCATTTGGACTAAGGAAGCATCCACAGCTTTTGAATTTTTAAAGACCTGTTTCTCCACAGCACCTATACTACGGTTCCCTGATGCAACCTTGCCTTATACCCTTGAGGTTGATTCATCAGATTTTGCCATTGGGGCTGTCCTCTCACAACGACAATCTCTGACGGAACCTTTACAACCAGTCTCATACCTCTCCAAAATTATGTCTCCGGCGGAGATGAATTATACTATAGGTGACAAAGAACTTCTCGCCATTCGAAGAGCTTTAGAGAACTGGAGGCACTTATTGTAAGGAGCTAAATATCCTGTCACCATCTATACAGATCATAAAAACCTCCAATACCTCCAGAACAATAAGACCTTATCAGTGAGGACAGGTTCGTTGGAGCCTCTATTTTTCCAGGTTTGATTTCATTATTCTATACCGACCAGCCAGCAAGAATGGGAAGGCTGATGCTCTCTCTAGGAGAGATAAAAGACCATCTACATCTCCAGAAAACCAATCAGTGATTCCCGAAGAATGGTTCATAGGCCTCGCTACACATCTACTATCCGAGGTAAGGAGACATCAAAGACAAGATAACGAAGTCTCAGGTTATCAACTAGAGCGAAAAGAGGGGTTGTATTTTCACAAGGATAATCTTTACATTCCTCAAGCACTAAGGACACAGATTTTAAAATATCATCATGACATCCCGATGTCTGGTCACCCTGGCGTCAGACGTACCTTGGATTTACTGAATAGATCTTACTAGTGGCCTGATATGAAACAAACAGTCAGAGACTATGTTAGCACCTGCTCCACCTGTATTACCTCAAAAAACCGTACGGATTACTGATGTCTCTGCCCATCCCTAGCCGTCCCTGGGAACAAATAAGTATGGATTTCATAGTTGAACTACCCCTTTCTCATAAACAGATCACCATACTAGTCGTAGTGGACATGTTCACCAAGATGGGACATTTCATTCCCTTTCATAAGGTTCCTTCATCATCAGAAACAGCCCGTCTTTTTATAGATAATATTGTTAAATTACATGGCGTACCTACTAGAGTAATCACTGACAGAGGTACGCAATTCACCTCTCGGTTTTGGTCTACATTGAGCAAACTCCTCCAAGTAGATCATCGATTCACTACCGTTTACCATCCCCAAACCAATGGGCAGACGGAACGATTGAATCAATGGCTCGAGGAATATCTTCATTGTTTTTGTTCCTATCAGCAGGACCAGTGGATCTCCTTCCTACCCATGGCTGAATATGCCTACAACAACTTAACCAGTTCATCCACTAAACTATCTCCATTCTTTGCGAATTACGGATTCCACCCTACTCTGTTTCTAAACCCTACCTCAAGTACTGATTCACCCAAGTTGGATGATTTTACTAACAGGATTTTAGACAACTTTGGTTTCATCAAACGGAATATTCAGAATGCTCAGGCTAACCAAAAGAGGTACTATGACCTAAGAAGAAGAACTCCCCCCAGCTATTCCATAGGGGACAAGGTTTGGCTTTCCACGAAGAACTTAAAACTTCAAGTGCCTTGTAAGAAACTTGCCAGGAAGTTTATCGGTCCTTTTGAGATAAACCGCATAGTCAACCCTAACGCTGTCACTTTGCAATTGCCCCCTGGAATGAAGGTCCACCCCACGTTCCACGTCTCTCTTATCAAACCGTATACCAGTACCAGACAACAGGAACCTCTTTATGTAGACACCACTGTTTCGACCGATACGGATGTATACGAAGTTCATTCCATTCTGGACTCCCGTTACAGGGCTTCTGTACTGCAGTATCTTATCCACTGGAAGAATTATCCGTCGGAGGAAGACTCCTGGGAGGCTGCTTCGGACATTAATGCTCCTAGGCTCATTTCTGCTTATCACAGTCGCTACCCGGATAGACCTTGGCCTCAAGCTGTGGGACAGCTTGCTTGAGGAGGGGATGATGTCAGCATTCTTCACTAACTGTGTTTACCTTTAATTCTCAGCCTTCAACTGTTTAGCCCTGCCCACAGAGTCTTTAAATTCACCTGTTCTCCTAATGGCCAGTGCTTAGTATTTTGTTGTTTGCACTGAACAGCTACTGCTCATACTGAGCTTGTCCTATTCCTTACCAGAATTACTTCAACTTCTACATTTGCTATTGTGGATTACAAACAATTTAGCGTTATCTCCATAACGCTCCTAAAAATCAGCCTGCACTTTCTGTGTCTACATTCAATCTGAGCCCACCTGTGCCTTAGTATTATGACACTTGCCGTGTTCACAACCAAGCTACCGCAACTGAGTTCTCTCATTCTCAAGCTTCTTGCAGTCTCCTCTCTAACACTCATATTTACCTCCGGAGTCTAATCACCTTCTGTCTCTCAACCGGTTTCCTCGAAGCAGCATTTGCAAGCAAATCAACCGGGACTCAGTAGCGGTCTGCGCTGTCAATCATCCAGTGTGTCAGTGAGCAACTCCTCCCCAGACTCCTGCACTCCAGCTGCCTGTGTTCTGCGTGAAGTAGCTGAAGATAGCAGGTAAAGGATTTTCACTCTATCTCCTTGCTGCTGTGAATTTGAACGGGATTATTATATATATTCAACAGAGAGTGGGGTTTACTCCTATAAGATCTACACTCACTCAAGGTTGCTAGAGACTTTCTGTTACTTATATAAATACCATTCATATAACCTTGTGATACATAATCACTAGGTCCTGACTAATACTAATTCACTTCTCTATCTTTACCGATATCACTGACTTCCCATAGTGATATCATTCAGAGGGGTGAAACATTTCAAACAATTACTTCTACTTCTGCAGTTGTGTTCCATAAAGCTACTAATTTCAGATCAGCATTACATAATACTAAGCCTATAAAATAATGGAACCAGCAGAACTCCCACAAGTTGTTTACAACTTGACACAGAAAGTGGATCAAATCGCTCACGCTGTTAGAGAGCTTCAGATTGAGAATAAGACACTGAAAGATTTAATTAAGGACTCCATAGCAGTCAAGTCTGCTCAAGAGACTTTACATGAACCACAAATCTCACTCCCAGAGACTTTCAGGGGCAACAGACGTTCATATAAACAATTAAAAAACGCCTGCCATTTGTTGTTTGCATTAAGACCTAAAAGTTATTCTACTGAAAAGATAAGAGTTCTCACAGTAATTACATTTCTAAGAGGGGAGCTTAGGGTTTGGGCAGACAATTTATGTGACCATGAAGATTCCACTCTTGCCACCTTAGGGTCATTCTTCAGTGCTATGGATGAGTTATACTTGGATAAGGACACTCAACTGACCGCTGAAGCTCATATGAGAGATCTCAAACAGGGTAAAAGGCCTGTGGAAGACTACATTGCGGAGTTCAAACTATATGCATCTGACTCCCTTTGGAGTCCTACAGCACTCCGTAACCAGTTCCGTTTAGGATTGGCGGAGAATCTGAAGGATGAGTTGGCACGGATTGAATTACCATCCACATTAGAAGCCTTGATGAGGATCTCTTCTCAAATTGACAGAAGACTTAGAGAGAGACGTTTAGAGAAATACCATAGCGACTCTTACACTAGGAATACTGTATCTACAACACCACCCATACCCACACCTCAAGCATCAGTTCCTATGGAGATCGGGTTTTTTTTTGAGTTCTTCGTATTGCCACACTACTTGCTTCCCACAACAACATCTTCTTCATACTCTTCCTGATCCACAGCTTCTACCTAGTTACTATAAGGATTTCGCTGACGTGTTCAGTAAGACCGAAGCTGAGACTCTTCCGCCTCACCGACCTTATGATTGCCCTATTCAACTACAGCCAGGGGCAAGTATACCATTTGTGCATATTTATCCGTTAAACAAATCTGAATTAGTACATCTGAAGAATTACCTAGAAGAAAATCTTAAGAAGGGTTTCATAAAAGCATCCTCATCACCAGCCGGAGCCGGCATGTTCTTTGTGAAAAACAAAGATGAAACCCTACACCCTATCATAGATAATTGAGAGCTTAACAAGCGTTCTATAAAGAATCGGTATCCGTTACCACTAATTCCGGAAATGATAGAACGCTTATCAGAAGCTACCCGTGGAAGACTACATCACAGAGTTCAAACTATATACATCTGACTCCCTTTGGAGTCCTATAGCACTCCGTAACCAGTTCCGTTTAGGATTGGCGGAGAATCTGAAGGATGAGTTGGCACAGATTGAATTACCATCCACATTAGAAGCCTTGATGAGGATATCTTCTCAAATTGACAGAAGACTTAGAGAGAGACGTTTAGAGAAATACCATAGCGACTCTTACACTAGGAATACTGTATCTACAACACCACCCATACCCACACCTCAAGCATCAATTCCCATGGAGATTGGAGTTGTCAGAGGACCCTTATCAAACGAAGAGAGGATTAGACGCAAGACTAAGAATCTTTGTATGTACTGTGGAGATCCCTCACACTCAGTACACCAATGTCCCATCCTCCAGAAGAATAAAAAAAGTAAGTCCACCACTATCTGTTCCTCTCATGATGTTCATAACAAGTTCACTTACTGTAAACTCTCTTTATTCCTGCAGTGGGATCAGAAAAGACTACCAACTGAAGCCATCATTGATTCCGGGGCTTTCGGAAACTTCATAGATTCTGAGCTTGTAAAAATAAATAAAATCCCACTTGTGTTGAAAGAGATACCACTTGTACTTCATGTTATTGATGGCTCTACAATACGTAACGGTCCCATTAAACATCATACTGTCCCTTTGAGAGTTGTTACAGAGAAGGGTCATACAGAATTCATATCTTTTGATGTTTTACCTTCTCCTCATTTTTCTGTAGTCCTAGGTATTATCTGGTTGCAATTGCATGAGCCTTCTATAGTGTGGACATCCTCAAAAGTTTGCTTCAGTTCTTCGTATTGCCACACTACTTGCTTCCCACAACAACATCTTCTTCATACTCTTCCTGATCCACAGCTTCTACCTAGTTACTATAAGGATTTCACTAACGTGTTCAGTAAGACCGAAGCTGAGACTCTTAAGCCTCACCGACCTTATGATTGCCCTATTCAACTACAGCAAGGGCCAAGTATACCATTTGGGCATATTTATCCGTTAAACGAATCTGAATTAGTACATCTGAAGAATTACCTAGAAGAAAATCTTAAGAAGGGTTTCATAAGAGCATCCTCATCACCAGCCGGAGCCGGCATGTTCTTTGTGAAAAACAAAGATGAAACCCTTCGCCCTATCATAGATTATCGAGAGCTTAACAAGCATACTATAAAGAATCGGTATCCGTTACCACTAAGCTACCATCTTCTCTAAACTTGATCTCAGAGGAGCATATAACCTTGTACGGATACAGGAAGGTCATGAATGGCTCACAGCCTTTCGCACTAGATATGGGCTGTTCGAATACTTGGTGATGCCATTCGGATTGTGCAACGCTCCAGCGACTTTCCAACATTTTATAAATGACATTTTTCGGGACTTACTGGATGTCTGTATGGTAGTTTACCTTGATGACATCTTAATTTATTCCATTTAATTTATTATGACCTTAGAGGACCACATTAAACATCTTCGCTGGGTACTCTCACAACTCCGTACTCACAAGCTTTATGCCAAGCCCGAAAAATGTCAGTTCCATTGTACAGAAATATCTTATCTTGGTTATGACATCTCCCCTGAAGGTATAAAGATGCAACATAAGAAGGTAGATACAGTATTCGACTGGCCTCAACCCTCCAATAGAAAGGATATACAACGTTTTCTAGGCTTCTCCAACTACTATCGAAAATTTATCAAGGGATTTTCCAAGTTAGCAAAACCCCTGACTCAACTTACATCCCAGTCCAAACCATTCATTTGGACTAAGGAAGCATCCACAGCTTTTGAATTTTTAAAGACCTGTTTCTCCACAGCACCTATACTACGGTTCCCTGATGCAACCTTGCCTTAGATTTTGCCATTGGGGCTGTCCTCTCACAACGACAATCTCTGACGGAACCTTTACATCCAGTCTCATACCTCTCCAAAATTATGTCTCCGGCGGAGATGAATTATACTATAGGTGACAAAGAACTTCTCGCCATTCGAAGAGCTTTAGAGAACTGGAGGCACTTATTGTAAGGAGCTAAATATCCTGTCACCATCTATACAGATCATAAAAACCTCCAATACCTCCAGAACAATAAGACCTTATCAGCGAGATAGGTTCGTTGGAGCCTCTATTTTTCCAGGTTTGATTTCATTATTCTATACCGACCAGCCAGCAAGAATGGGAAGGCTGATGCTCTCTCTAGGAGAGATAAAAGACCATCTACATCTCCAGAAAACCAATCAGCGATTCCCGAAGAATGGTTCATAGGCCTCGCTACACATCTACTATCCGAGGTAAGGAGACATCAAAGACAAGATAACGAAGTCTCAGGTTATCAACTAGAGTGAAAAGAGGGGTTGTATTTTCACAAGGATAATCTTTACATTCCTCAAGCACTAAGGACACAGATTTTAAAATATCATCATGACATCCCGATGTCTGGTCACCCTGGCGTCAGACGTACCTTGGATTTACTGAATAGATCTTACTGGTTCCCTGATATGAAACAAACAGTCAGAGACTATGTTAGCACCTGCTCCACCTGTATTACCTCAAAAAACGAAAGGTTAAAACCGTACGGATTACTGATGTCTCTGCCCATCCCTAGCCGTCCCTGGGAACAAATAAGTATGGATTTCATAGTTGAACTACCCCTTTCTCATAAACAGAACACCATACTAGTCGTAGTGGACATGTTCACCAAGATGGGACATTTCATTCCCTTTCATAAGCTTCCTTCATCATCAGAAACAGCCCGTCTTTTTATAGATAATATTGTTAAATTACATGGCGTACCTACTAGAGTAATCACTGGCAGAGGTACGCAATTCACCTCTCGGTTTTGATCTACATTGAGCAAACTCCTCCAAGTAGATCATCGATTCACTACCGCTTACCATCCCCAAACCAATGGGCAGACAGAACGATTGAATCAATGGCTTGAGGAATATCTTCGTTGTTTTTTTTCCTATCAGCAGGACCAGTGGATCTCCTTCCTACCCATGGCTGAATATGCCTACAACAACTTAACCAGTTCATCCACTAAACTATCTCCATTCTTTGCGAATTACGGTTTCCACCCTACTCTGTTTCAAAACCCTACCTCAAGTACTGATTCACCCAAGTTGGATGATTTTACTAACAGGATTTTAGACAACTTTGGTTTCATCAAATGGAATATTCAGAGTGCTCAGGCTAACCAAAAGAGGTACTATGACCTAAGAAGAAGAACTCCCCCCAGCTATTCCATAGGGGACAAGGTTTGGCTTTCCACGAAGAACTTAAAACTTCAAGTGCCTTGTAAGAAACTTGCCAGGAAGTTTATCGGTCCTTTTGAGATAAACCGCATAGTCAACCCTAACGCTGTCACTTTGCAATTGCCCCCTGGAATGAAGGTCCACCCCACGTTCCACGTCTCTCTTATCAAACCGTATACCAGTACCAGACAACAGGAACCTCTTTATGCAGACACCACTGTTTCGACCGATACGGATGTATACGAAGTTCATTCCATTCTGGACTCCCGTTACAGGGCTTCTGTACTGCAGTATCTTATCCACTGGAAGAATAATCCGTCGGAGGAAGACTCCTGGGAGGCTGCTTCGGACATTAATGCTCCTAGGCTCATTTCTGCTTATCACAGTCGCTACCCGGATAGACCTTGGCCTCAAGCTGTGGGACAGCTTGCTTGAGGAGGGGGTGATGTCAGCATTCTTCACTAACTGTGTTTACCTTTAATTCTCAGCCTTCAACTGTTTAGCCCTGCCCACAGAGTCTTTAAATTCACCTGTTCTCCTAATGGCCAGTGCTTAGTATTTTGTTGTTTGCACTGAACAGCTACTGCTCATACTGAGCTTGTCCTATTCCTTACCAGGATTACTTCAACTTCTACATTTGCTATTGTGGATTACAAACAACTTTGTGTTATCTCCATAACACTCCTAAAAATCAGCCTGCACTTTCTGTGTCTACATTCAATCTGAGCCCACCTGTTCCTTAGTATTACGGCACTTGCCGTGTTCACAACCAAGCTGCCGCAACTGAGTTCTCTCATTCTCAAGCTTCTTGCAGTCTCCTCTCTAACACTCATACTTACCTCCGGAGTCTAATCACCTTCTGTCTCTCAACCGGTTTCCTCAAAGCAGCATTTGCAAGCAAATCAACCGGGAATCAGTAGCGTCAATCATCCAGCGTGTCAGTGAGTAACTCCTCCCCAGACTCCTGTGCTCTAGCTGCCTGTGTGCTTCGTGAAGTAGCTGAAGATAGCAGGTAAAGGATTTTCACTCTATCTCCTTGCTGCTGTGAATTTGAACAGGATTATTATATATATTCAACAGAGAGTGGGGTTTACTCCTATAAGATCTACACTCACTCAAGGTTGCTAGAGACTTTCTGTTACTTATATAAATAACATTCATATAACCTCGTGATACATAATCACTAGGTCCTGACTAATACTAATTCACTTCTCTATCTTTACCGATATCACTGACTTCCCATAGTGATATCATTCAAAGGGGTGAAACATTTCAAACAATTACTTCTACTTCTGCAGTTGTGTTCCATAAAGCTACTAATTTCAGATCAGCATTACACTATCCATCGTTGGGTCCCAGATTAAATTTAAGTGTTCTCCCACAATTAGTTCTCCCTGCTTTACTGCTGACACTGACTCCAGGTGTCTCTTCAGAAACCTAATTTGCTTAGAGTTAGGGGCATAGGTGTTTACTAGAGTAACTAGTTTGTCGTTCAATTTTCATATGAGGATAATAAAGCGTGCTTGGGGATCACGTTCAATATATATAGGGTCATATTTGAGATTTGCACTGATGAGGATGGCTACTCCACTAGATTTGGACTCATAAGAAGCTTCTATAGTTACTGGGAATTTTTCATAAGTGTGAGCGTTACTTGCATGGGAAATCCAATGAGTCTCCCGTAGGAATGCTATTTCTACTCTAGAGCGCTGGAGGAGATTTATCAGTAAACTATGCTTCATTGGGGAGTTCAGGACCTTAGTATTGAGTGTCATAATGCGGAGGTCTGTCATGATAAAAAAAAGTGGGAGGGAGGGGAGAACGTAAAGGGTGCTCTGAAGCTAGGTCATCAGTGAGTTGGCAGAGTAGCCTCAGTCTAGGAGAAATGATCACGGGTAATTAGGCTGGCAATGAATATAAAAATGTGAGTAATAAGGGTGAGTATTTGGTATTCTTAGGTATCTTATGGAGGGGGATGTTCAGCAGACAAAAGCCGCTCTAAGGTTATAAGGGGATATGGGGGAGGTAGCTACTGGAGAAGATAAGAGAGTAAAAGTGTATGAGAGTGCACTATAATTTAGTCAATAAGGTAGTCCAATTTCGGCAAGTTGCTGACAAAGAGTCAGCAATGGAGGGCCTATGTAAGGAGTTGAGAAGGGGGAGGGGGGAGCTCGCAATTGGAGGGTAGTTTAAATCTGGGTTATGGGGAGGGGTGCCGGGGTAACTCTACCAGGAGGTGGAAAAATAAAAAATGCCAAGGAAGTAAGGCAGGGGTTAGTAGGTGTGGGAATATCAAATTTGAAGGTAGGTAACATTTACGTAGGAGTAAGGGTTGACTACAGTAGTTAAAGGGAAAGTAAACATCAAAAATAATGTTATATAATTTTGCACATAGTGCAGAATTATATAACATCATATTATCCTTATCTGTATAAAACTTAATATTCCCTTTTAATTTAAAAAACCCCTGGCTGTTTTACAGACCCGCTCTCTGCTCTCTTCTGAGCGGGTCTGTTTCATTCACACAGCGCATCGGGCCAGCTGTATAGTCACAGCCCGGCCCGACCGCGCCATAACACAAAGTGCAGCTCGCTCCTGCTCTGTCAGGTTTACTGACACTTTAAGATGATATAATCAGCAATGATATAAGTCAGGCTAAATCATAGAAAGACATCTAAATCTGAAGAACATATAACATTAAAATACTATAAACAAAACATAGTAATTGGACTATAAATGTATAAAGCATTTTGGAGAATGAGTAACATAACCCTGTTACTAGCACAGGTTAGTACTATCTATTATATGTATAGGGTGTATATACTAGGATAAACTGGTTAGTAATGGCATATGTGTCTATGTGCGTTGAAGGCTAGTGAATCGATATAGGGTAATACTGAGATTATGTGTCATATACTGTATGTCTAGTAAATGCAAGGGTATATCAACCTAAATGATATCCCATGGTTTTGTCAAGGTGACCAGTGTGTGAGATGTGCATGTCATTTAGGTGTGATGATGTTGAAATCTGGACCGCTTGTAAACTAAGAGTAATATATATAGTGTGAGAATGTGGTGATTGCGTCTTAAGGTAGATTCATCTAACATATTTGCAAATAATTCAAAATTAGATAAATATTAAAAGCAAAACTGAACACTTAAATAGAAACATTTTATAAACATTTGAAACCTTGTATGAGAGGTCAGATATCCCCAACAGGAACACGGGGGTGGAGGGACTTCTGTCTTCTGATTTGTTGGTTGAAGTAATTTAATGAGAAATTACATTATCCATAGTTGATTCAGGAGTCCTGTACATCAGGGTATAGTATAAGGTTAAGGTTCTTCATTTTAAGCGGTCAGCTCCTTACTCCTGGACTAGTAATTCAGTCTGTTCTAGGCATCTTCATTATGGGCAGTCAGTTTTTTCCTCTTGGATTGTTGATTATGTCTTTTTGGCAATGGTTGCTATTCTGGCGCTGCAGCGTTCAGGTCATCCGTATTTTCTTTTGGTCTATTGTTTTGTTCAGTGGTAGACTGGAGGCCAAGCAAAAGCAAGAGTACCATGCCTTGATCCGGATCAGACATGACATATGAGTGCTCTTCATATTGAAAAAACAGTTTAACGGGGAAGCCCAATCTCTATTTTACATAGTTTTTTCTAAGGCATTGTGTGATTTGTTGGAAAGTGCGTCTCTTTGCTAGGGTGTGTGAGGATAGACCTGGAAAGATTTGTATAGTATGATAAGGGTCTTTCAAATTTTTGTTGAGAAATGAAGCTCTGAGTATCTTCTCCTTAAAGGTGTAATAATGTAGTCTAATTATAACGTCTCTCGGAGTACCTGATGTGGTGTTTCTGGGGCGAAGGGCATGGTGAGCTCTATCAATAAGTGGTTCCTGGTCTTGTAAGGGTCCACACAGTTCCTTGAATAGGCCATCAGGAAACCAGGTAGATCTGCTGTTCCTACATCTTCAGGTATGCCCCGAATTTGAATGTTTTTACGGCGTGACTTGTCCTCCAGGTCCGCCATTTTGGATTCCAGGTCAGAGATCATGTCAGATAGAGATTGGGTGTAAGAGAGGAGATTAGTATGGTCTTTGTTAAGATGTTTTGTTTCGAGCGTTTCGGTATGCTCTTCTAGAGATGAAATGTCTCTTTTAAGCTCAGAGACTGATGCCTTCAGTTCCTGCTTAAGAGATGAATAATGAGAGTCCATTTTGTCGGATAGGAATTTGATGGAGTCTAGAACAGAGCAATGTCCTGCATATGATAAAATGCAGGTAGATTGGTAAGGTGCCTGAAGAAACGGCCTTAGAGCTGAGAAATGCATTGAATGCACAAGGAGATATTTAAATACCCCCATTCCACTTTTGTAATCTGATTTTAAAATTTCTTCTGTTTTTAATAAATCACATTTTTAAACCAAAAAACTAGAAACACCTTACCTTCATGCTTATTTTTATCGCCTTCTTGCTAGTACTCCCCTACACCTGGACTCTGATCCTTGGGGTTGAGCTGACACACCTATTTGAAATCTGCCAGCCTGCTCCTACCAGCACATTTGTGTGCTTGGCCAGCATGTGAGTACCCATTTGACATCTATTAAAGCTATACAGTCAAACTTTGATTGATATGCACATGTAGTGTTTTCTTTTTATGCTTCACATATCCACTGCAGCACATAGGATATTCTAGCTGAGGGTGAGCTGTTACACCCGATAATTCGACAGCCCGTACCTACTAGCACATTGGTGTGTTATTCGAATATGTGAGTATCAATTTGGCACAAATAACATTTAACTCATATACACACTTGATGATCCTGCACATGAGGCGCCCCTCTATTTTTCTCTATCCTGCATATGACCTGTCTGCTTGGTGGATGTCAGACCTGTGTGTCCCCTTAGCTGATATAACTGACTCTCTTGAGTCTTCATCAGATATGTCCTGATCATATTGGTTTTTGCTGTTGAAATGGTCTGCTAAGGTTCTTTTAGGTATTTCAGACTGTTTTTGATTATTCCACACTCACCCAGTGTAAAATTCTGTGGGACTGTTATCAGGAGTCCGGAGTTATGCAGTGGCTGCAAGTCTGCTCATATCCCCCTTTGAAGGTGTATTGTGAGGATGAGAATCGGTAGCGTGATCCAAAACCTCTAGTTCCCCTGATGGTGGCTTGCAACTGCGTCTTCATTAGGAGCACTGTGCTGAGTGGCTATCGCTGCAATAAGACAAGCTAGTCACAGGAGCCCGTTGTGAAGTGAACCTTTGCATGCTGTCTCCACTGATTTGCAGACCGCCTACACGCTGGGCCTCTATGATGCCGCTGGTACCACAGGATAGCGTGAGGATATGGTGAGGAGTTTCAGGTTGCGCTTCAAACAAAGATCTGTCTTGCAAGTTAAGGTGCAAAGTGAAGAGGTATAACTTTTCCTCCGTCAGCTATCTAGTTGAGGTGTCTATTAAGGGGATGCGATTATTCCTTTGAGCGTGCCTTACAGTGATGTACTTATTCAATTTGGCACCATATCAGCCCTTTTGTAGCGGCAAGTACTTCAGCCGTGTATGGGGTTTTATAGGGTTTCTTTTTAGGCTATAAATCTATCTAGGGCTCCGGTGGGAAGTGAAGGCAAAACGAGAGTTGGGTAGAGGAAAAGGAGATGTGGGAAGCCCTTTTAGTGCAGAGAATATGATTTGGAAAAGGAGATGTGGGAATGCCCTTTTAGTGCAGAGAATATGACTTGGACTACGCAGCTAATCAAAGTTTGTCTCTCCATCTTGTGGCTATCTCTGCCCAAGTTGATATTTTTTAAAGAAATTAAATTATTAATTTTTAATGTACAATCTTGAAATCAGACTTGTCAATCAAATACTGTGTGGATGCGCTAAACATTCTCCACCGTGACACCAAGCTGTCATCTAAATAGTGAAGCACGGGTTTTGCCATGTCCATGACAGACGGCTTTAGAGGTTTTATGGTATTCTGTGATTTAGACCAAGAAAAGGGTGCTGAAAGGAAAAACTGGAGCAAATTCAAATCTTGTGATCTCCATGCAAAGAAGTACAGGAAATTGTTCAGCTCTGCAAGATGTTCTAAAACTAAATACCTAATGCTTATGCATAACTGAATAAAGGCTCAGAAGTTTACAGTGAAAGTATTGTATAATGGGCACCATAATACAAAGTTCATTATTTGTGAAATGCACAGGAAATAAAAGACTTACACTATAAATATAACATTATATTAAGTTCATTTTTATTAGAGTTTTAGGGTGCTTCAGATAACGCTCTTGTTTCTGTGCGCTGCTCACCCAAAATACATTTTCGGCAGTAGCTAAAGAAGTGCGCATGCACAAGAGGATCCGGCTGTGTGAGGACTCTATTTTAAATAATTAAAGCATTTAGGACCAGATTACGAGTAGCACGCTAACAGTTACAAGCAATTGATATTGTGTTCATACGCGCGTCGGATGTAGGGCTCGTATTACAAGTTGAAAGTAAACACAATAATAGTTAAAGGGACAGTCTACACCAGAATTGTTATTTTTTTAAAAGATAGACAATACCTTTATTACCCATTCCCCAGTTTTGCATAACCAACACCGGTATATTAATTTACTTTTTACCTCTGTGATTACCTTGTATATTAGCATCTTCTGATAGTCCCCTGATCACATGACTTTTTATTTATTATCTATTCACTTGCATTTAGTACTGTGTTGTGCTGACTCTTAAATAACTCCCCGGGCGTGAACACAATTTTATCTATATGGCCCACATGACCTAGCAGTCTCCTGTTGTGAGGAGAAAGTAAAAAAACATGTGATCAGAGGCTGTCTGTAGAGGCTTAGAAACGGGCAGAAATGTAGAGGATTAAATGTTATAAAGTATATTAATATAACAAAATTGGTTGTGCAAAGCTTGGGAATGGGTTGTAAAGGAGTTATCTATCTTTTTATTCAATATCAATTTTAGTGTTGACTGTCACTTTTACACGCGTCGGGATAGCGTGATCTCAGAGCTCTGGGTAACTGTTTTGCAAAATAAAAAATGTCACAAAACACATCAAAATACATTACAAAGTACAATTACACTCATAATAACACTATCTAATAAAAAATAATTTAAAAAATATTCTACAAAAAAGGGTGAATACATTAAATTGTTTGCGATATTGTAACTTCGGTGGCTCTTTGCCCTCATCGTGTTAGCGTTCAAGTGAACTTTGTACCTTCAGCTTATAATACGAGCGTGTTAGCGCACAAGCAAGACCATTAAATACCCCTCCACTTGTAATCTGGCCCTTTATTTTATTATTCTTAGTAAAAACAACTTTGCAATATACTAGAATTTTGCAGTGTTTAACTGTATTGTTGATATGTGGTTGACATAAACTATACATACATAAAGAAAACATATTTTATATCCCTTTAATATCTGAGCTGAGGTCATGGAAGTAATTTTTTTCAAGCTCTGGATTTCCACCAAAATGGGTAGGTGGAGAGATCTCATATTGCTTAGTTTAGAGGTCAATATGAGATTTATGGCCTTTCTTGTAGTTGGCCTCAGCAACCACATTAATTCAAGCAGTGACAATAATTGGAGAAATTATGTGAAAAGCAATGGAATACATGAGCGCTGTTTTTGCTGATGATCAAAGTTCGCCAACATGGAGAGAAGTTACAATATATTTGGGGGGGGAGTTTATCATGTTCTTGTAATGTAGGTGTCTTGCGTTAATATATAGAACATGCATAGCAAGATAAACAACTCTCGAGCTAAAATTTGTATTTATAAAAATGTTTTATGGACCTCACAGTAATGACAAAACTTCTCAGATAATCTTGCCAGAGCAGAGCTTCCTGAAGAAGAGGGGGAAAATGGTTTAAAGAATTTGTCTTCATTCGGTTTCAGAGCCTCTATTGCAACCAATGAGAGTCTGTCATGCAAAAAAAGCTTCATATTCACGTTTGTTTTTAATTTAATTTCTATATCATTTCAATGTATTAGGGACACTACAAGTTCAGTTAGCTAAGCCAATTGGATCACAAATATCATATAATTGGACAATTAAAGTTTTATGTAAATTACATTTTAATTTAACACAGACATTCAAGTCAAAATGTAACTCATAATTCTGAGAGCAGCCATTTTAAACAACTTTCCAATTTGATTACATTAAAGGGATATGAAACCCAAACATTTTCTTTCATGATTCAGATAGTGAATAGAATTTTAAACATCTTTCCAATTGACTTCTATGTTTTAATTTGCTTCCTTCTCTTGTTATCCTTTGCTGAAAGGTTTATCTAGGCAAGCTCAGGAGCAACAGAAAACCTAGGTTCTAGCTGTTGATTGGTTGCTGCATATATATATTGATTGTCATTGGCTCACCCATGTGTTAAGTTAGAAACCATTAGT
>NC_069499.1:1537146022-1537296022 GCF_027579735.1 Bombina bombina
CCCCAACAGTAAAACCCACCACCCACGCAACCAACCCTCAAATAAAATCCTAAAAGCTCCCCATTGCCCTGAAAAAGGGCATTTGTATGAGCATTACCCTTAAAAGGGCATTTAGCTCTTTTTCAAGTGCCCAAACCCTAATCTAAAAATAAAACCCACCCAATAAACCCTTATGAAAACCTAACACTAACCCCCGAAGATCCACTTACAGTTTTGAAGACTGGACATACATCCTCAATGAAGCCGGGAGAAGTCTTCATCCAAGCGGCAAGAAGTCCTTAACGAAGACAGAAGAAATCTTCATCCAAGCCGGCAGAAGTGGTCCTCCAGACAGACAGAAGTCTTCATCCAGACGACATCTTCTATCTTCATCCATCCGGCGTGGAGCGGCTCCATCTTCAAGACATCCGGCGTGGAGCATCATCTTCTTACGACAACTCTTCCTGAATGAAGGTTCCTTTAAGTGACGTCATCCAAGATGAATTCTATCAGCCAATCGGAATTAAAGGATTAAAAAATCCTATTGGAACAGCCAATTGGAACAGCCAATAGAATGCGAGCTCAATCCTATTGGCTGATTGGATCAGCCAATAGGATTGAAGCTCAATCCTATTGGCTGATTGCATCAGCCAATAGGATTTTTTCACCTTTAATTCTGATTGGCTGATAGAATTCTATCAGCCAATCAGAATTCAAGGGACGCCATCTTGGATGACGTCAATTAAAGGAGCCTTCATTCTGGAAGAGGACTAGGAGGAGGGGTGGTGCTTCAAAGTTACCATTATACTAGGAGAGTGGGCAGTTCTGTCCACACCCTTTGGGAGAGGGGTTCTAACTGGTAAGTATTACCAGGAAGGACCAGAATAAAGGGGTTAAATTAAGTTGACCTCATACATCAACTTAAAGTGAATGTAAATTTTAATGAATAAGTGCCCGGTTTTTAACAGGGGCACTTTCATTCATTAAAATTTACATTGAAGCGTTTTTTTAAAATACTTACCTTTTTCTTTAGGAAATCCAGACAGGCGATCTTCCGCCCCCTTCTCATGCTGTACTTAGCATATCGATGATGAAACCGGCTTCCTCCAATCGTTGTGTGGCCTCACGAGCTGGACTCTCCGGGGTGCACGCCATGATTGGAGGAAGCCGGTTTCATCACTGCTGTGCTAAGTACAGAGGAGCTGAGGGCTGAGGATCGCCGGTCTGGGTTTCCTAAAGAAAAATGTAAGTATTTTAAAAAAACGCTGCAATGTAAAGTTTAATAAATGAAAGTGCACCTGTTTTTAATAGTATTTTTAAAAACCGGACACTCATTCATTCAACTTTACATTCACTTTAAAGATATGTCCTGTTTAAGTAGATAAAAATTCTTCAACATTTGGTGAATCAATGGCTGTCGCATGCAGATTACCTATTGTTACTCTCATTTAAATTAATGGGAAGCTCTAAACGTTATTACCACAATGTTATTATTTACAGTATACAAAGTATAATTTTATTCCTGCAAAAGGAGATGTTAAAAGGACACTCAATCAAAATTAAACTTTCATTATTCAGATAGAGCATGCCATTTGAAACAACTTTCCAATCTACTTCCATCAACAAAATGTGCACAGTCTTTTTATATTTAAACTTTTTGAGTCACCAGCTCCTACTGAGCATGTGCAAGAATAAGTGTGTATGCGTTTGTGAATGGCTGATGGCTGTCACATGGTACGTGTATGCATTTGTGAATGGCTGATGGCTGTCACATGGTACAGGGGGAGTGGAAAAAGACATAACTTTAAAAATTGTCAGAAAAAAAATCTATTACTCATTTGAAGTTCAGACTAAGTGCTATTGCATTGTCTTGTTATCTTGCATGTGTTGTTTATGCAAATCTACTGTGTTGACTGGTCCTTTAAGGCACAAGGAGAAGGCTAAATACAGAAAGTATACATACAACCAAATCCCTTTGTACAGTGTCTAAGGCAGTGAGGGTGAACCTTGGCATACCAGATGTTTCAGAAGTACATTTCCCATGATGCTTAAGCACTCTGAAGTCCATTTGAACATCATGGGAAATGTAGTTCTGAAACATCTGGCGTGCCAAGATTCGCCATCACTGGTCTAAGGTAACCCTTTACTCAAAGTCTACAGTTGTGCTAACCTAACAAGTGCAAATTTAGTTCACACTCGTACAGTGATGTTTACTTTCAACTTGTAAATACAATCACAAGTTAATGCTGACATGATATTTCAAAATCACATGCTAAACATAGCTTGCCACTTGCAATTTAGCCCATAGTGTTATATTGTAATTACTCCATAATAATAAATAGTCCTCAGATATTCATTATGCTCACCTGGGTATACCTCATCGTTATGAGGTATATTATCATACAGGTAATACACGCAAGCAGTGGATATCCAGGGGTCAAGTCTAGCTGGAACGCATGGGAACAAAGTTCCTGCACTATTTATGCAGGGGGAACTAAGTTCTGCTGGTGGGAGGAGCTGGAGCACAGTCTGGTTAGAGGTATAGTTAGATTCTCTAGTAATAGGCAATAACACTTACTACAATACATTAAATACAAACCTGTCAGCGGTCCTGCTGTGTGATCACCACACAGTGTGTGTAACATATGGTGCTTACATTTCTGTGTGGCTTGTTCTGGGGTTATTTAGCTCCCCTCAGCAGAAATAGGACTATTGCACCTTAAGAGGGTGAGACTCTGTGACAGTTGAGGAGGATTCTCAGGCCCAAAAGCAGCCATTTAACCCTTTTGTGGATTTAATTTGCTTTCATTAACCAAAGTGTATAGATTATATGCATATAAATACAGTGTGTATGTGTGTGTATATATATATATATATATATATATATATATATATATATATATATATATATATATATAAACAAAAAAGGTACCAATGGCACTACCACAAGTCTTTATTAAACCTTATTATCCCTTTAACATATGTAATTTAATATATGACAATTGTGTTTGAATAGGAGGTGCTGTGTATTTACGCTTCAATGCAAACAAATAAAAAGAGAGGGAGAGAGACCAACTCTTATGAAAGAATACACCAATAGCACTCAATGGATCTAACAGCTTTGAAAACAAAGGCTGATAATAGTAAAACAACTTACTTATATTATAAAGAACTTGGCTCAACTATATTAAAACTTAACTTTTATTAAGTTGCAAAATATAGGATATTTATATTAAAAACACTCTCAGATACTTTAAAGCACTATAATATTTGCTAGCTTAAGGAATGAAAAGCCCCACGGGAGTAATGCAATATAATCTGAACTGGCTCAAATAAATTTCTACCGCACTTATATGTGAGTCCACTTATATAAACAGTTGCCTTTATCCGTTATTGTCAGGGTTTGTTCAAATTATGTGTCAATGTATGTTATTTATATACAGGCTGAACAAACTGCTGTAAAGAAACACCACGGTTTGTGTATTGGAGCAACTAGTTTAAGCGTTCCTCATACAGGAAAACAGCACTCTTTGGTGGAAAAGAAGGGGTTAATTAAGTAACCTAATATACAATATATAGTTAACTAACTTGGAGCTCAAACTAAAACCTCTTGTGCATATTGCATCAATAATATAGTTTCCGTATCTGTAAAGGAGTTCAAGTCGGTTATTACTGTAAGCTTTGTTCTTATGTGTTGGATCATGTCCGCTCGCACAATCATAAATCTACCCCAATGTATTCAATAAGGCAAATAAGCAAACTGCATTAAAGTAACATGAGGCTATCTAAAAACACAAGAGCTCCTAGGACTCCTCACCAATAAGAAAAAAGCAATATTGCAATACCTGAGAGGAGTTTCTTTATTTATACGGAACCTACATTATAGATACAATATGAATAAGAGGTTCTAACTTGAACTCCTAACAGGTTAACCTAATACTGCATATTAGGCTACTCTATTAACGCCTATATTACCACAATAGAGTGTAACTTTTTTGAATGGAACTGATTGTACAATAGAATTATTTACCAACACATAAGAACAAAGCTTACAGTAATAACCGACTGGAACTCCTTTACAGATACGGAAACTATATTATTGATGCAATATGCACAAGAGGTTTTAGTTTGAGCTCCAAGTTGTATATTAGGTTACTTAATAAACCACTTCTTTTCCACAAGAGTGCTGTTTCCCTGTATGAGGAACGCTTAAACTAGTTGCTCCAATACACAATCTGTGGTGTTTCTTTATAGCAGTTTGTTCAGCCTGTGAGTCCTCTGCCCCTGAGAGTGAGCCTGTTCAGAGTGTAGGCAATGTGGAATCTACTTAAAGTCCTTGTGATTCTGAGACTATTGAAGGTTTTTTTTCAGTGAGTTGCAGTCGGCTCCAGAGCATAAATTTTAGTAGAAGATGAAGCCACAGCATCATCATCCACTTCCACCTCCTCAGGATCCACAGCATTAGAAACCTCAGCAGCCGGAAGAACAATGCCCTCCACAGTCTCCAATGATGTTACCACCCCCTTAGGGACACCTGTATCCTTGGGTCACTGCTCCTCTCGGACAGTTGCTGGCAGATCCCTGTTTATCACAGCCTGAGCATAGCTAACTACTTCCTGGTGATACTTTGGGCATTGCTGTGCCAAATGATTAGTGGAACTGCAGATATTACACCTCCGGCCATGGGGGCAGTCCACCGACTGATGCCCAAACTCCCTACAGTTCTTGCAACCAGCTACATCTGTACACTCCTCCTTTAAATGACCAAAGCGTTGGCACCTCCGGCAGAAATGGGGCATACCAGGATAGAATAGGTAGCCTCGATTTCCAAAGATGTTGAAGTCTGGGGAGGATGCTTCTTTACATACCCAACATCATCTAGCTGGAACTCAACCCAGAACCTCCTATTGCCATTAAAGGTGCCAAACGGGTTCTTAATCTTTTCTGGAGTACTGATGAAACTATAAAATTGACAAAGCCAAGCCATTATCTGAAAATCCTCCAAAAAGGGATTGTACATATGCACAATCAGAGCAGTTCTTTTCATCTTAGCTGCATTACTGATAAAATAAATCCCTTTCAAGTCTGGATGATCAGCCAGCTCCATGGCCCTCCTGCAGCACTGGGTGGCTAACTCCTTAGTCAAAAAGGAAAAATCATATGCTCCCTGCTGCACAAAATTCTGTACACAGAATAAACTGGGTCTTTTCATTTTCAGAATATTCTCAATGAGAACCGTCTGGATATGAAGTAAACCACAGGTCTTCTTTCTTTTTGTCACTCAGGAACAGCTGAACTGTCCTAGGAAAATCAGGAACCACATCAGTCACCATAACACCAGGAAATACCGACACCTCCAATAGCAGCAAGCCTCCAACCCAAAATGGGAGGGGGACAAGGCCGAAGGGCAAGTCCTGGGAATTCCGCAGCGTATTTGTGGTGAGGCTGATTCACCATAGTTATCAAGCCCTACAGACCGGCAAAAGCAGAATCTAGTGACGTAACATACGATCCGCCGGACTCAGTCCGACACAGATCGATGGTTATGTCACTCCAGATGTTCTGAACGCAAGTTCGGCACAATCTGACTACTTTTGGAAGTTATCAAAGAACAACCAGGTACGCTCGCCACTATTCCGGCCCAGCGTACCTGGTGTTCAATCAATGGGAGTCTGAGAGCAGCAAGAGCTCATGTTCGCTGCTGCTCAATATCCCATTGATTCCTATGGGAGATGTCTGCACCTAACACCCTAACATGTACCCCGAGTCTAAATACCCCTAATCTGCCCCCCCTACACCGCCGCCACCTACATTATACGTATTAACCCCTAAACCGCCACTCCCGGACCCCGCCGCAACTATAATACATTTATTAACCCCTAAACCGCCGCTCCCGGACCCCACCACCACCTACATTATCCCTATTAACCCCTAATCTGCCACCCCCTATACCGCCGCCACCTACATTATATCTATTAACCCCTATCCTGCCGATCCCGGATCCCGCCGCAAATAAATTAATTGTTTAACCCCTAAACCACCGCACCTGGAGCCCGCCGCCACCTACATTACATTTATTAACCCTATCCTGCCCCCCCTACACTGCCGCCACCTACATTACATTGATTAACCCCTAATCTACTCCCCCTACACCGCCGCCACTATATTAAATGAATTAACCCACAAACCTAAGTCTAACCCTAACACCCCCCTAACTTAAATATTATTTAACTTAATCTAAATAAATATTCCTATAATTAAATAAATGAATCCTATTTAAAACAAAAATACTTACCTATAAAATAAACCCTAAGATAGCTACAATATAACATTAGGGTTTATTTTTATTTTACAGGCAACTTTGTATTTATTTTAACTAGGTACAATAGCTATTAAATAGTTATTAACTATTTAATAGCTACCTAGCTAAAATCAATACAAAATTACCTGTAAAATAAAGTTACAATTACACCTAACACTACACTATCATTAAATAAATTAAATTAATTAACTACAATTGCCTAACATTAAATAAAATTAACTAAAATTAACTAAAGTACAAAAAAACCCCTCTAAATTACAGAAAATAAAAAAACTACAAGAAGTTTAAACTAATTACACCTAATCTAAGCCCCCTAATCAAATAAAAAAGCCCCCCAAAATAATAAAATTCCCTACCCTAAACTAAATTACAAATAGCCCTTAAAAGGGACTTTTGCGGGGCATTGCCCCAAAGTAATCAGCTCTTTTACCTGTAAAAAAAAGAAATACAACCCCCCAACATTAAAACCCACCACCCACACACCAAACCCTACTCTAAAACCCACCCAATTCTCCCTTAATAAAACCTAACACTAACCCCTTGAAGATCACCCTACCTTGAGACGTCTTCACCCAGCCGGGCACATGTCTTCATCCGATCCGGCCAGAAATCTTCCTCGAATCCGGGCAAAAGAGGTCCTCCAAACGGCAGAAGTCTTTATCCAAGCGGCATCTTCTATCTTCAATCAACCTGAGCGGAGCGGGTCCATCTTCAATCCAGCCAACGCAGAGCCATCCTCTTCAAACTCCGTCCTAACACTGAATGAAGGTTCCTTTAAATGACGTCATCCAAGATGGCGTCCCTTGAATTCCGATTGTCTGATAGGATTCTATCAGCCAATCGGAATTAAGGTAGGAAAAATCCTATTGGCTGATTGGATCAGCCAATAGGATTCAACTTTAATCCTATTGGCTAATCCAATCAGCCAATAGGATTGACCTCGCATTCTATTGGCTGTTCCAATCAGCGTTGGCTGGATTGAAGATGGACCCGCTCTGCTCCGGTTGTTTGAAGATAGAAGATGCCGCTTGGATAAAGACTTCTGCCGCTTGGAGGACCTCTTCTGCCCGGATTTGAGGAAGCTTTCTGGCCGGATCAGATGAAGACTTGTGCCCGGCTGGGTGAAGACTTCTCAAGATAGGGTGATCTTCAAGGGGTTAGTGTAAGGTTTTATTAAGGGGGGATTGGGTGGGTTTTAGAGTAGGGTTGGGTGTGTGGGTGGTGGGTCTTAATGTTGGGGGGGTTTGTATTTCTTTTTTTTACAGGTAAAAGAGCTGATTACTTTGGGGCAATGCCCCGCAAAAGGCCCTTTTAAGGGCTATTTGTAATTTAGTTTAGGGTAGGGAATTTTATTATTTTGGGGGGCTTTTTTATTTTATTAGGGCGCTTAGATTAGGTGTAATTCATTTAAACTTCTTTTAATTTTTTTATTTTCTGTAATTTTTTGTAGTTTTCTTTTTTTGTACTTTAGTTAATTTTAGTTAATTTTATATTTTAGTTAATTTTATATTTTTAATGTTAGGTAATTGTAGTTAATTAATTTAATTTTTTTAATGATAGTGTAGTGTTAGGTGTAATTGTAACTTAGGTAAGGATTTATTTTACAGGTAATTTTTTATTTATTTTAGCTAGGTAGCTATTAAATAGTTAATAACTATTTAATAACTATTGTACCTAGTTAAAATAAATGCAAAGTTGCCTGTAAAATAAAAATAAACCCTAAAATAGCTACAATGTAACTAATATTTATATTGTAGCTATCTTAGGGTTTATTTTATAGGTAAGTATTTAGTTTTAAATAGGATTAATTTATTTAATAATAGGAATATTCATTTAGATTAATTTAAATAATATTTAAGTTAGGGGGTGTTAGGGTTAGGGTTAGACTTAGGTTTAGGGGTTAATTCATTTAATATAGTGGTGGCGGTGTAGGGGGGTAGATTAGGGGTTAATCAATGTACTGTAGGTGGCGGTGGTGTAGGGGGGGCAGGATAGGGGTTAATAAATGTAATGTAGGTGGCGGCGGGCTCCGGGTGTGGTGGTTTAGGGGTTAAACAATTAATTTATTTGCGGCGGGGTCCGGGATCGGCAGGATAGGGGTTAATAACTTTATGTAGGTGGCGGCGGTATAGGGGGCGGCAGATTAGAGGTTAATAGGTATAATGTAGGTGGCGGCGGGGTCCAGGAGTGGCGGTTTAGGGGATTATATATTTATTAGAGTTGCGGCGGGGTCCTGGAGTGGCGGTTTAGGGGTTAATAAGTTTATTTAGTTGCGGGGGGCTCCGGGAGCGGCGGTTTAGGGGATAAACAGTATAGTATAGTGTGGGTGCTTAGTGACAGGCTAGCAAGAAAGCTGCGAAGAAGCTGATGAGCAGCGAGATCGATGACTGTCAGTTAACAACAGTCCGCTGCTCATCGCACCGTACTTGGTGCGCGGCTTTTTGACAGCTTTCTTGATAAATTTGGCGAATGTATTCAGGTCCGCGGCGGCGATGTTAGGCGAGCTTAGGCGAGCGTATTGGGGCCGGTGAATGCAGGAAAGTAGACAGGTTGTTAAATAGAGGCCAATGTCTGGTTGCCTCTTTATTCATTATGAATGTATGATTAAGGGTTTTGTACCTGAAACGTCACCATTTTTTGTAATCCTGGTATGACAAAATAAAGACATTTTATCCGTTGGAAGGTGCTGCCATCTGTGATATTTTTGATTGCAAAGGTATACAGCGCCTTTATATTGGCGTGCACCTGACAGAAGTGCTGTGCTACTGTGAGTGTTTAAATCTTTTTTCATGAGAGAGACTTAATACACACAGAGAGAAGCACACTCACAGGAACGAATAACCCGCTCAATTACATTGTTAGTCGGTTCTATGGTGATTTACCATAGACTTTTCACAGAATAGAACTTTCCTGTAGTATACCAGTGTAATCCTGCCTATTACGGTCAGTCCAGCGCCGAAATACCAGGCAATTCCTCTCTGAACAAGGAACATGGCAACCCCCAGATGATTGTTTCAGCCATCATTGGACCTTGTCAGTAAGGTATACCTATATTCCTCTAAGCACACTGAGCAATGAGTCCATGCCCATATAGCATTGAAAAGAGCACTAGTTAAAAAATGTTTGTAAGTGTGTGTTTGAGTTTGGGAGAGTGTGTGTCTATGTATGAGTTTTTCAGTGTGTGTGTATTTATGAGTTTGTGTGTGTGTATTTATGAGTTTGTGTATGCATGAGTTTTTGTCTGTGTGTATGAGTGTGTGTGTGTGTGTATGTGCATACGTTTTTGCGTGTATGATATTGTGTGTGTGTGTATGTATAAGTTTGTGCGTGTATGATATTGTGTGTGTGTATGTATAAGTTTGTGCGTGTATAATGTGTGTTTGTATGTATGAGTGTGTTTGTGTATGAGTTTGTCCTTATTTGGTACTTTATTAAGAGTGGATAATCAATGTTGTTTGGATGGGTTTTCTCTTCTACAAATCTTCTGAGGCTTTCATATGTATCCTTGAAGTATTCATGGTATAGACATCTGAACTTCTTTTCTGTTTGCAAGTCTGCCGTGCCAAAAATTTCATAACATCTATTGCGTGGGGTGAGCTCATTTTGAAAGTTTCACCAAAGGGGAGGCCCACTGTCTAAGACTTAGAAAACCTCTGGCCTAGAGGGAATTGGCTGCACCTCACTGATGAGACCCACTGAAGGCCGAAATGATCAACTGGGCTTGCCATTTTCCTCGTTCAGAGGAGGATTGCCTGGTATATCAGGAATGCTGTACTTTTAAGGTGGGATCAGACTGATATACTTCAGAAAAGTTATTATTGGTGAAAGGCACAATTGGGCTAAAAAATGCTGCGCTTAGGTGGTAACCCACCAAAGAGCAAGCTACTGAGTCATTTTTTATTCTTGGTTGAGAACTTATTTCTCTGTATATATGTTTATTATGACTCTGAGGAAAATTACCCTAAGAGTGATGAGGGAAACCAGAAGTGAACTGCCTGCCCAATGTACCTAGATTTATATGGCTGCACCTTACTGGCAAAGTCCATAAAGGCTGAAGTAATTGTATGGGGTGGCCATTTTCCTCTTTCAGAGGAGGATTGCCTGGTATTTCGGGGCAGGACTTTCCTTTTTAAGTGGAATCAGACTAGGGATGGGCGATTGTGCTGAAAAAGCAATTCGTTTGGAAGAACAAATAGTCCTGTGGACATTCGTTTTGGACAGTCGAATGTTGATAAGATGGAAAAACCATTAAAATTTGGTAATTGAGGGGGGCGGAGCGAGCGGCCGACGATGATGGCCGCATTTCACTGAGGCTCCTGACACAAGCCGGGTGCTAAAAGCAACATATATTCTACTCAGCCCATAAAAGAAGAACAAATACACAGATAGATGTGTGCATGAACAAGGAACACGAAAGTTCTCTTACTTTTGCCTAAGAAGATCCTGCATTAGACGTACAACGCAGCAATCAGGGGAGAGGAGACAAGGCCTGGACCGAAGCTGTGTGGCGCAGTGTTAAATCTGCAGCCACAGAGTATCATAAATAAGACCACGCTCGCATCGGAGGAGACTACCTTTGCAAATGGCTTTTCCCCTCAGGCGGTAAGCAGCACTTATAGAGCACTACATAGATCTCTCCCTATTCGCACATGTTGGTGGTCCGGGGCTCTGTTCCAATGTGTGTGACCCTCCTTATCGCAACCGCCGAAAAATCCTCCACTTGGGAGATAACAGCCACGCACCGAGTAAAAACAAAGCCCCAACAGGATACACGCCTCACTGAAAAGACTGGTAGCTGCTGGGTTGTAGTGTCGGCCTGCTCCCTAACTCACGAACCGGAGGGTCAGGGCTCCGCTCTGGTGCGCACTAACTTGACACCCCTGCCACAGAGCACTCTACATGTAGGGAACTTATTACCACTTCAAACCTGTAAAAGGAACGTTATTATAGCCCCTGCACAAGGCGGTGAGAAACATAATCTGTATAATGTGCTGCCTTGGAGTATGCGTACCTACACAGTGAAATTATAGCACAACGGCACTGTAGCTCTCATAATAGAGATAACCACATCACTTTTTAGGCCTCAAGGCCACTTCTATTGGCGCACATCAGCACATAGAGACCTTACATAGTGTCTCAACTTGCCAATATTGGGTGACTTTCTTTGGGACTGTACTATTATACCCCTCATCCTAAAGCACTACTGTGAGAGGGGCAAAATCACATTGCCTCTATTAGGGGAATCTTAAAGCCAGCTACAGGTCTCAGAGAGACACTTCTAATACCCCACTCTCCCTCCGTTTCCTGCTGTTTGACGTAACAGTGGGTCATATCCTCCTTCCTCTTCCCGGCATCGCCCTGTGAGGGCATCTTCCCTGGAGAGTGGGGCGCGCCAGCTACAACCACACAGTCTCCAAGTGCAATTTGTATACAACCCCTGAGACGCCTAAGCCTTATCATCTAGCCAAGGACACTGTGGCGTTACTAAAATGTCACAAAGAAAAGGTACTAAGAATGACAAGCAACAGAAGTAATTTCAGAAATCCCAGGAGGGAGTGACTGCTTTCTTCAAACAGGCTGAAAGACTTAAGCAGAAATTGGGATCTCCACTAATACCATCTAACAATATAGAGGACATGGAAGAAGATTCAGATGTTTCCAGTAGCCCATCCCCTGTGGCCTCGGCCGCCAGGGATGATTCTTCTATCACCTTTAAAGCTATGGAAGATCTGATTGATCAAGTCAAAACATGTATAAAAACTGAGTGTGCAGACCTCAAAAAGGAAATCACCGATCTGGGCCGCAGAGTCGACTCCCTAGAGGAGCATGAATACGTTCTTTCCCAAAACATGGCGGATCTATCCTCCAAAGTAAAGCATCAACAGCAACACTCTATAGATCTAGAAGAAAAAATAGATGACCTTGAAAATCGCACCAGACGTAACAACTTGCGGTTTAGAGGCTTCCCAGAGTCCATACAAAATAACGAGATTCTGGACTTCCTACAAGGTCTCTTTGCCGAAATGACTGGCACCTCTGAAGGCGAACAATCAAATTTCATCCTGGACAGAGCACATAGGGCACTTCACCCAAAACCAGCAGCAGATGCCCTGCCAAGAGACATAATTGTCCGTTTTCAAAATTACCAACAACGGGAAGAGATCTATAAGCTGGCCCGAAACCAACAAGCTGTGGTTTTTCAAAACATCCATATACAGATATTCCAAGACCTGTCTGCAAGAACTCTACAAAATAGAAGAGACTTTTCGGACTTGACTCTACATCTCAGGCAGCTTAAAATTCCCTACAGATGGGGCTTCCCTACCTCGATCATAGCTACCAAAAACGGAAGTCGATATGACTGCAGATCAACATCTGAAATAGATGGGTTCTGTACAGTGCTGGGTATACCTACACCACCTACAGAAGCCGGACATCTCACATGTAAGATCCCTCCAGACCACCTGGCTCCGAAACCACAGAGAAGACCTCTACATGATAAACTTTTCAGTCAACCTAAGCGGAGACAAATAACACCAGTAGAAGAAGACATACAACAGCCTGGGTGAACCAACCACATTTCCTTGGTCAAGCACATACCAGTGGCATTTGACTATCAAAATTCACCTGGAATTGTTGTTCTACCTCAGATGGTGGATTCTCTGACTATCCATGAGATGCCTACGAAGGTCGAAAAAACTGCGGCAAGTATAATACCAACTGTCTCTGGACTACATTTAAAGTAATTGATAAATGCGTTAACCATTGATTCTCAAGTATTAAGCCCTAATGCACCTGGTTAAGCTGAATTAAGACTAGCATTCACAATGTGCCAATAGTTTCTCCCTTAGCTTACCCATAAGACTATAGTTTATAGCCTGTGTTTATACACACAGTTAGTTAAGAATGATTTTGATATAATGTAGATGTGAACATACCCCTCCTGCTTGTGTTACTGTTCTCAATATGTTTTTTTTTTTTTTTTTTTTTTTAATTTTAAATTTTTTCTTTATTGAGAACCAAAAGTACATACAGTCAATTAACCAAGGAAATAAATTACTTTCCACAAACACATCAAAACAAGTACATAGGTTTAACATATAGCAATTAGGCATATTACTCAGTGATATACGTCCATATGCATTATAAGCAACATGTATACTTCTATTCATTCGATGTGAAATATCTTCAATGTACATAGGGGTCTCGGATAGTGGAGCAGAACTCCAATATCTTAATAAAAAGGTTGTAAGTGACAATTATAACCACAATTCTCAATTATCATGACGGTCTCTGGTTCAGCATGGTCATTCAGTGGTGTTGTGTGTGAGGGATAGGTCATAGGGTAGATAGGAAAGGAGTCATCTCATGGGAGGGGGTGGGGAAGTCCAGGTGAGAAGGGATATGGGGTGGGGATAGGATAAAGAGCGCAATAGTGGTAATGGGGACGTAAGGGATAGAGAAGAAAAAAAAAAAAAAAAAAGGGTTAAACTACCTGCATGCAATGTCCCCTGGCTCAATTGCCTAGGGGGAGGAACAGTGGCATGTAGGTCCATTCGGGTCTACTGAATCTGAATCCAGTCATCCCAAATTGCCCAGTAATCCTCCATTCGTTCTAGCGAGCTATATGCAAATTTCTCCATGTTGGCCAAGTATTGTATCACCTCACAAACTTCCGAGATTGTGGGTGAGGTAACCTGTTTCCAGGCTCTAGCAATACAAAGTTTAGTGGCTGCCATCACATAGATCACCAGTTGCTTGCTACATTTAGGGAGAGCTTTATCTAGGATATGGAAGAGGGCGACCCTTGGCGTCAGTTGTATTGTCAGATTCATAGAATGCAAGAGTGTCTCAACATCTTTCCATAGATCTTTCATCTTTGGGCATGACCACCACACATGAGAGTTGGAGCCTTCCCCTCCACATAGTCTCCAGCAATCTGGAGATACATTAGGAAACATTTTCGACAATTTGGTGGGTACTCTGTACCATTGTAGCATTAGTTTCATATAACTTTCGAAAATCGTTATGCAATGAATCGTTTTTTTTGTCAGTTCGATCGCCGCTTTCAGCTCCATGTCTGATATGTTTAAGACTAACTCCTTGCACCACATTTTGATTTGACTCGGGAGGCCCTCTGAATGATCCTGTAGCATGGCTTTGTAGTGGAATGTGAGGGGTTTCAACGTCCCCAACTCAAGTAACCATCTTTCTTCCCATTTAGAATGGGGCCTGAGATTCTGAATTCCAAATTTCCAGGAGCGAAGTAAGCTGAGTACCCTGCAGCATTCAAAGTAGAGCCATAAAGGAGAACTACTTAGTGAGTCGAGTACTTGATGGACTGTCATAAGCTTGCCATTTGAAAACAAATGTTCCACCGTGTCCATATTGTGTTGTATCCAAAATTCAAGATGGATACTCGGTAGATCCCAGAGAAGAACCCTCATCTGGTGAATCGGTGAGGGGTGTGGGGCAATCTCTGTATGATGTCTAAGTTCATGCCACATTTTGACATTTTGTTGTACTATGGGGTTAGGAACCCTATCTACCAGTTGCTTGTGTCTATGGACCCAGAGAGCACTTGGCAAGTCCAGGCCCTCAGGTAGGTGTAGTTCCTCTATTTTAAACCATTTCGGTTTCTCTCTAGTCGGGCCCCAGGCCGTGATATGTGATAGTCTGGCGGCCTCATAGTAAAGAAATATGTTTGGAAAAGCTACTCCACCTCCAGAGAACTCTCTCTGCATGGTTTTGTAGCCAATCCGAGGCGTCTTTTTCCCCCATACATATTTAGAGTAAATTCGGTGAATTTGTTGTAATGTGCCGTGAGGGATGTTCAGTGGGATACATCGAAATAGGTACAGCGCCTTAGGAAGTAATGACATTTTCACCGTGGCTATACGTCCCATCCAAGAGATCTCCCTGAAATCCCATCTGTGCGTTAAAGACTGTAGCTCAATGATGAGGGCATCAAAGTTTAGAGAGAGGATGATATCTAGGTCTGCGCTTAAGTGGACACCTAGGTGTTTGATAGACGTTGCGGACCAGTGGAAGTCATACGTTTCACGTAGGGTCAGGAGTTGGTCATCAGGTATGTTGATACTATATGCCTCTGTTTTTGAAACATTTATCTTGTAGTAGCTCAGAAGGCTAAACTGTTCTAGGGCAGTGAAGACTGCCGGAACTGAACTTTGGGGGTTCATGAGAAAGAGAGTGACGTTGTCTGCATACAGTGCAATCTTTTCCTGACAGGAGCCTACCGGTAGTCCCTCAATAGCAGACGACATTCGAATCAATTCCGCCAATGGTTCCATGACCAGGGCAAATAGCAAGGGGGATAATGGGCAGCCCTGTCTGGTTCCATTAGAAATATCAAAGGGGGGAAGAGCAAAAGCCCAACCCTCTCACTCTGGCACTTGGGCTAGAGTACAAAACTCTAATCATGGTTATGGCTTCAGGTGGGAAACCAAACGTATCCAAGACTCTCCACATATATTCCCATCTGACCCTGTCAAACGCCTTTTCGGCGTCTAATGACAGGGCCAGAAGGGGGATGTCCCGTCTCTTCGCCTCAGAAAAGATAGATATCAATCGTCTCGTATTGTCTGGTCCCTGCCGGCCGTTCACAAAGCCAACCTGGTCTGTATCACTTAACCCTGGTAGCAGGGGAGACAGTCTGTCTGCGAGAATTTTAGAGTATAATTTTGTGTCTACATTAATAAGCGAAATGGGACGAAAATTGCCGCAAAGAGACGGGTCTTTACCCGGCTTTGGAATCGCGACTATAGTTGCTTCAAGATATTCTTTTAGTATCTGTCCTTCAGATCTGATTTCATTGTACGCGTGACAGAGTACGGGTTTGAGTTGTGCCTGTAATTTTTTATACAGTTGCCCCGGGAACCCATCAGGGCCCGGGGCTTTATCAGTCTTTAACTGTTTAATTGCCAGTCCAAGTTCCAAGTTAGCTGTCTAAAACTTTATCTTTCGGGATTTTTTTGTCTGTATAGGGGTCCCAAACTAAATTAAAATCCCCTCCTAAAATCAATGTGCCTTGTTTCAGGCCATTTATAAAATGCAGCATTGTGCGTAGGAAAGGTATCTGACCTTGATTAGGGGCGTACAAGTTTACTAGAGTATAGAGGTGTGAATTGAGTCTGCAAACCACTAAAAGAAACCTCCCTTCCGGGTCCGTCTCTATATGTAGTGGTTGAAATGCAACTCTTGCACTGATACAGATTGAGACACCTCTGGTTTTTTCATGGTAGGTCGAGTTAAGGACTACTGGGAAGTGTTTAGATTTCAGCACTGGAGTGTTAGTTGAAGCCCAATGCGTCTCCTGTAAGAAGGATACATCACCTTGAAGCTTCCTTAAGTAAGATTGTACCATGCTTCGCTTCGCTGGCGAGTTAAGTCCCTTCGTATTAAGGGAGACAAATTTGAGACCAGGGTTCATTGCTAAAAAAAAAATAAAAAAAAAATCCAAAGGGTGGGGGGAGAGGAAGATGAAGGTCAAAGAGTCGTTGCTAGTGGTCCAAGAGTTGTGATCAGTGTGGTTTGGTGGTTGTTGTCCGTTTATCAGTTATGAAAATATGAATAATAGGTCACTTATTGAGTGCGATTGAATCTGTGTTCTTTTGCTTACTTTCGGTAAGCTATGGTGTTACCCTTGGGGGGGGGGTGGAGAGATACAGTCCGACGACCGTATTAACTGGTGTCCAGAGGAAAAAGAAAAAATAGAAAAGGGAGGTGGGGTCCAGGCAGAGGCCAAGTCCGTAGGCAGGGGGGGGGGGAACAGTAAGGTGTTTCACGTCCCGAATAGACAGGGTCTATTCTATGTATGTCTGTCGAGATGTAACTATGTAAATTAGTGTCATCATTCAAGTCATGAGGAGAGAAGGAAGGGTGGTTTTGCATAGGATTTAACTGTAAATGATTGGAAGTGTAAATGTCAATGAGAAAGAGGTTGGGTATTAGGTAGATCAGTCTGCTGTCCTGATGGTCGTGTAAAAACATTATCTGATCACAACAGTTTCTTTCAAACATAAATGTGAGATAAGTTGGCATAATATCACAGTAATCTCAAGAGCCTCACTGTACATAACAAGAATTTTTCAAGCACAATTTAGCATGCAATGGTTTCGTAATTGTCTGAATCAGACATTTCTGTTCTAGTCTAACACCTTGTATGTTGATGTCCATTGACAGTTAGGCTAATCTATACTCACAAGTGCAAAAACCGGCATATCTGATTAATAATTAACTAATATAAACAATAGAAAACTAGAGAGGAGTTAGCAGGGTCCTTTTGTCAGACATATTCAGGACTTGTCGCATAGCAGGCACCCTAGAACCTAGTAAGTCATGACTTATTATCTGTTTAACTATGCTATTCTGTTAAGCGCTACTGATCTCAGCTCTGCAGGCATTAACGATAATAAATGAGCTTGTGCTTTCTCGATAAGGCCCAGCAAGACTCCTTAACTGGGGTTAAAAGTCTCTAGTCTCGTAGTGAAACATTCCCTTCTTATCCCAGCTATACTAGCATACCCAGTCTCATGTTCAATTGTGTTTGTGTCTCTGTTAGTACCTAGTAAGTGTGCGCTAGGTTTGAGTATGTCTACAGGATTCTGTGAGCTGAGATCTAATACAGTGAGGATAAGTGTCTAGGGGATGGAGTATGTCAGTTCAGGCCCTGGGATATGATGGGTATTCTCGAACAAAGTGAGTCATGTCTTGTCGCCTGTAGAAACAGTTAGATTGGTCAGGAATTATCTGATTCAATTCTCTAGACATACATAACATAAAATAAACATAGGCCTTATAAGCAATGATAAACAGTGCATGCAATCAACATCAAGAATAACAAATAATAACTGTAGACACTGCAAAAGAGACAAAAGATTCAAGCATTTTCATTGTTAACAACAGGTCAGGATAAAAATAACTGGGATTATGGGTCTCACATCCCGTGTCTATGGCTCAGTAGCATTTCCCTGTACATATCCTCTATGTGAGGGTCACTAGTGCTTATAGCAGGCAGCAAAGACGGTAGAAGATTATCATAAAGATTGCAACAACAATATATAACTCAAGCATTTTCATTGTTAGTACTGAATTGGGGTTGCGATAGCCAGGACAAAAAGTCCATTATAATATGTCTATGGCCCTGTAACATATCCTTGAGTGGGACTAAACTTAAGTGTTCTCGTTGTCAAGAACAAAACAGGTTAATGAAAACTAAGGTGAAGAGTCTCTTATTGTGTGTCCATGACCCTGTAACATGTCCCCGTTTATATCTTCCATATGGGGTTTACTATTATTTGCAACAGGTAACAGAGACGCCAAAAGATAAACCTAAACATTGCAAGGAAAATATATACAACTCAAGTATTTTCACAATTAGAGCCAAGTCAGGATCATGATAACTAAGGCAAAAAGTCTCTTATAACGTGAACATGTCCATGGAACATATCTTCAAGTGTCTCTAGTTCTGCAGTGTAACATTTCCCCTTTCGTCACAGCTACAAAACCAGGGAGCAAACAAAACATCCCCCCTGCAAAACATTATAACAAAAAACATTTAGTAGTGAAAGATATACTTATCAGTCATCATCTCCCGAGGAATCTTCTGCCCTATCTGATGATAGCTGTTGTGGTGCTAAGTTCTGTCTCTTAGAGGGGGTATTTCTCTGAGCAAGAGGTCTCCATTCAAATGCTGTTGGTCTTAGAATAGAGGAGGAGGTGGTGTTGAGCTCCGTATCTTTAGGTGTAGGGGAGCTGTTCTCTCTAGTTTGGTTGGGGATCTTGGTCCATCCCTTGAGAAGGAGATGACCCTTGTCTGGGGTATCCGCCGTGTAGAATCGACCATCTTTTTGAATCAGTAGCTTAGTAGGGTATCCCCACCTATACTTAATTCCCATCTGTCTCAATGCCTTTGTCACTTCACGGAATGTGCCTCTCTTTTGCATCGTATATTGAGATAAGTCTGGAAATATTTGTATAGAGTCAAATCTGGTAGGTAAAGTGGGGCGTAGAAACATGGCTCTGAGGATTTGTTCTTTATATGTGAAATAGTGGAATCTGGCGATCACATCCCTTGGTTTCTCCGCTGAGACATTCCTCCCTCTGGGGAGCCTGTGTGCTCTGTCTATCAGGGTCTCGTTGGGAAATCCTGGAGGATGGAGTATTTCGCACAGCTCAAGAAGGTACTTGCCGAGGTCAGTTGGAGTAATCTCTTCAGGGACACCTCTAAATCTTAAGTTGTTCCTGCGGGAAAGGTCTTCCATGTCAGCCATCTTGGCTTCGACTGTGTCTAGCATGTCGACTAGGACTTGTGAGTGATTAGCCAAGTTCCCCTGCTCAACTGTTAGGTCCTCTTGTTTTTTTTCCAGGACATCAATGCGTTCGCTAATAACGCCAATATCTCGCCTGAGATCTGCCGTGGAGCTCTTGATAGCTTTGGTAAGGGAATCTTGGAGAGAATTCATCCTCTGAGTAAGGGTAGTGACAATGTCCGAGGCAACAGAGTCAGAGATACTGCTCTCAATTCCAGCAGCTTCCGCCATATCAGGGCCGCTCCCCAGCAGTTGTTGTGGGGTGTTAGGTTCGGTTGTAGGTTTTCCCACAGTAGGTTTGGCTTTGAAGTGGTCTGCCACTGACTTCCTATATTCTGAGGGGTTAGTGGTTTTCCTTCTAGAACCTTGTGGCATGATAGAGATAATGGGGGTTCAGTAGAAATACACCAATACAAAGTGATATAATTGGGCAGAGATCTCTCAGTGAGGTTTACAGGACTAATTTCTTAGATCACATTCCTTTATTTTCCATTTTATGCCTCGGCCCTAAGGACCCCTGTCTCTTAATGCATACTGTGAGCCATATGGATTGACCAGTTTAGGATTAGAGTCAGCGTAGAGTGATACTTTAACAAGTGGTGGCCTATAGTGGGGTTTACTTCAATTTTAAATGATTTCAGAGTGAGGAGATAGTAGTTAACAGGGCAGAACCTCCTAGAGGCACTGTCCCCCCCCCCCGGGGTTATGCCTCCTATTGGCGAAGTCGGTAAAGGGTCGGGGGGTATGACCCACAGGCACTCCGCTCCTGCAGGAAAGGGAGGGGGGGACTAGTTAAGGGTGCTGATAATAAAGTTAGTGAGTAGTACCAGACTCTTATTGTAGCAAGTAAGTTCTGAAAATTCTGTTGTTACAGGCTGCTGAGGAATTATAAGTAAGTAGGAAGGAGAAGTGAGCTGCAATAAATTTCAAAGGTATCCAGGATATGTAGGGTTAATATAGAATTATGAAACTGCTTTAGAAAAGTCTATGTGAGCTAGTACCTATACTCTGTATCTCAGAAGAAGGTAATATAATATGTAGTTAGCTGGATCCAGTAGTCACAGTCTATGTGTCCCTTATAACTGCAGCAAGCAACTCTCTACTTACACACTGCCACGTGGGATGCTGCTGGGGTCACTGAATCTGCCAAGCTGGTAAAAAGGAGATTCCAGCCAGTGCTTTCCCCCTCTTCCAGGGTTATTATTGATCCGGTGAGCCTGCAAGGTGACTTGTTACTGCCGGGTGTACTTTTCTATCTTTAGGCCTAGTATCGAGTGCCGGTGTAGGCCGCAGCCGCGGACTTTCCTGGAAAACGGTCCGGTTCTCCTGGGCGGCCTAATTTTGCGCTCAAAATTAACTAAAAAGTCGGGCAGGGAGCAGCTCCGGATAGTCTTACTAGTTGCCCCAGATGGTTTTTGTGCAATTTCGCTAGGTATAGCCGGCTAGAGAGGCTAAAATACCCCTTTTGTAAGCAGAGCTCAGTCTCCACACGTCCTGCCAGTTATGCTGCAGGCTCCGCCCCGTTCTCAATATGTTTTAATAAGAAAGAACTGCAATATTTAAGGTTCCTGTTATGTATACACTTTCTACTGTTCCTATTTAAGATAAAATATGACTGAATTGCCACTTATTTAAATATGAATCTGCTGTGATCTGCTTTGTATATGAGTTCGTGGCCTCCGGCCCGAACTGTCCAGTTCTGCTGTCTTGAGATATTTTTCTCTAACATCAGCCCTATCTTTCTTACTGGGCACTGGGCGGCGCGGCGGATGCACAGGAACTAAATGAAAATAAATGCCCTTGGTGTGGGGTACCCTATACATGACATTGGTTGTTGTCTCTATAAGGTTGATGACCAGAATGCAGCTCTCATATTGAGAACCACATGAAGATACCTGTATCGTAAACCTTGTAGCGATTATAAACAAGGCTGTGTAACTAGATATATACCTAAATAAGCACCCGGCTTGTTAATTTGCCCCAACTGTTCCTGTACCTGATAACAATCTAAGTTGTCTTTTTTTGTTTTTTCTCCGTACGTTTTACTAATCTTGAACTGTTTCTATTTAAGGTTTTGTCGGCACCAGTGTACTAAGGCCCGACACATACCTTTTCCTTCTTTATATCTTTTAATCTCGTTTCCCTCTTCTTTTACCCTCACCTCCTCCTTCCTCACCCTTCCCCTCCGCTCCTAACTCTTAAGTTTCCTCGCGAGGCTTGAATAACACACACCTGACCATATAATTCCCGTACAGAGTACGATACTCTTGCTGCTACTATCACTGAGCCCTGATGCCAAACATGAGCACACTAACAATAGCTAGCCAAAATGTAAAGGGATTTTTATCGGCAGAAAAGCGCTCCATAGCATTCTATGACTTTCATAAAAAAAACATAGACTTAATTCTAATCCAGGAAACCCATTTAAAAAAACGTAATGAACCTACACTAGCTACAAGATATTATGACAAACATTTCCTAAGCTCAGGTCCAAGTAGGAAAAATGGTGTCTGCATTTCTATCAGGAAAAATGTCCCTTTTGAACTTCTACAGAATTATTCAGACTCAGAAGGCAGATATCTGATTTTAGTTGGGCTGTGCTACGGCTGTCCGATCACAGTAGCTAATATATATGCACCAAATAGACCTACACCTTCCTTTTTTAGAACTGTTACCAATAAGGTACTTGATGTTTCTAAAGGCCCAGTTATACTAGGTGGCAACTTCAACTTTACAATGAGCCCTTCTCTAGATAACTCAAAAGGAATATCATATTTCAGCAATAGAATACGAAAAATAAACTGTACCGCATTACATTCGATTTCGTTGTTTAATACTTGGCGGACAGCACATCCCACACAAAGGGACTACATGTTTTTTGCATCCTAAACACACATACTCACGCCTAGATTACCTAATGTGTGACCAGTCACTTCTTACAGACCTGACCCACTCTAATATTCTGCACACACCCTGGTCGGACCATAGTATGGTAGTATCCACATTTTGTTGGTCTGCCAGGCCAAAGAAATCCTTTAATTGGAGACTTAATGACTCTATCCTTTTGAACCCAGAAACATTAGAAGACCTCACTAGGGCGACCGACGAGTATTTTTTGATAAATCGGCCAGATGATACATCTGCTGTTAACAATAGGGAGGCGTATAAATGCTACATTAGAGGATACTTGATTAAGCACACAGCTAAAATGAGGAGATTAAACTCCGCCCAATTCACCCTCCTGACTAATAACTTATCCCAAGCTGACGCTGCCCATAAAATCGACCCATCCTCTGCTCAAAAACTCTCAGAATTATCCCTGGCAAGAGACAGCCTTAACAAGTACTTAACTTCAAATGCACATTTGAGAGCACTTACCTCTAAAGCTAAATTCTACTCTGAAGGCAACAAAGCAGGGCGCCTCTTAGCTAGGTCACTTAAAAAACAAAGGCTTAACTCTTTCATAAGTTCCGTCACACACCCTTCGGGAAATTTAGTACACAAAAATGAAGATATAGCTAATATTTTTGTCTTTTACTACTCAAAACTTTACAATCTGGATCCCCATACATCCCCAGGAAAAATTGCTGACATAGATAAGTACTTGACTGATGTAGAAACCCCTAAACTCACAGAAGAGGAAAAGCAATCTCTAGATTCTCCCATAACACTGCAGGAAATTGCACTTACCATCAAAGCCCTCCCAAATGGCAGGTCCCCTGGTCCGGATGGTTTAACAGCCAAATTCTATCAATTGTTCCACAACCAAATTTGTACACCGCTACATACATTATATACCTCAATAGATAAAGGTGAAACCTTTTCCCAATCCTTACTGGAAGCCCTTATAACGGTTATACCGAAAACTGACAAGCCACCCAACCAACCAAGTAGTTATCTCCCAATTTCTCTACTGAATATTAACATAAAGATATATGCGAAAATACTAGCTAACCATATGAATAATATTTTACCAAACTTGATACACCCGGACCAGGTTGGATTTGTTAGGGGAAGAGAGGCTAAAGATAACACGATTAGAGTGTTGCACACACTGCAATCCTCTTATGAAAATAAGACTCCCCTTACACTATTATCGACAGACGCAGAGAAGGCCTTCGGCAGGGTCAGCTGGCATTTCATGTGGGGGGCCCTGTCGAAGTTTGGTTTTTCTTTGACTTTTCAATCTCAGATACAAGCCTTATATTCAAAACCCCAAGCCAAAATATGGATAAACGGTACTGCCTCACAATCTTTTCCTATAACGAACGGAACCCGACAGGGGTGTCCATTATCCCCATTACTGTTTGCTATTACAATAGAGATCCTGGCTATACAGATTAGGGGTAATCCTGACATAGTTGGAGTGCAATACGCTATTATTAACCAAAAAAGCCTGCTGTTTGCAGATGATGTGATCTTCACGCTCCAATCCCCATCCACATCTCTTCCCGCCCTGGTCCGCACTTTAGAAGCGTATGGGCGAGTATCTAACTTCTCCATTAATATGGAGAAGTCGGGAATAATGGCCCTGAGCACACCTACCCAAGACCTAGACTTTATAACCACCCAGACGAACTTAAGTTTAACTAACAAATTAAAATACTTAGGTCTATGGTTACCAAGCACCCACCAAGAGCTTTTTCAATGTAACTATGTCAGCCTTCAACGAACAGTGCAAACTCTTCTCGAGGGCTGGCATAAACAAGGCCACTTGTCCTGGCTGGGTAGAGTTAATACTGTCAAAATGATGATTATTCCAAAATATCTCTACCTTTTCCAGACATTACCAATGGCACTTCGCACTTCATACCTTCAAACCCAACAGAGAATGCTTCACTCATTTATTTGGTCCTATAAAAAGCCTAGGGTCTCCCAAGACACGCTACTCTTAAACAAAGAAGATGGGGGGACTTAATGCCCCGCATCTCCAGAATTATTACAAAGCTGTCCATCTAACTAGAGTAATCTCATGGACACGTCCTGACACTCAGTCTCTATGGGTGCAAATAGAAAGTGCCTTACTGAAGGTCGAAAACATGAGAGATATTGCATGGCTCCCTAGGCTCCATAGACCGCCGCAAGCATACAAAAACTACTATGTCAGGTCTACTCTTGAAGTATGGGAGAATTCACTAAAACATAACAAAGGGATATCTACCCATATCTCCCCCTTAACTCCTCTACTGGGGAACCAGTTGTTTTTCCAACAACCCCCCTTTACACAGATATATACCATGACACATTTACAAAACTTACCCATTTACCGATTGTTAAATGGTGGAACATTTAAGGATAGGGCAGAACTACTCAACGAACTGGGTCCGCCGTTCCACAACTGGTATTCATACTTTCAGGTCCGGCATGCCCTTTATAGTAACGAACACAAGTCAGATACTCTCAGACCATTAACTGCATTTGAGCGACTATGCACAAACACTGAAATCCAGAAAAGATTCCTTTCACTAACCTATAAATTACTTAAAGGTTCCTTCCCTACACAAAAACCCTCTTATATCCGGAAATGGGATGTAGAAATGGCAGGGGGTATCTCAGATGAAGAATGGAGATTCTGCTTTAAAGCCACACACTCTGCCTCTACCTCTTTGCTCTTAGCAAAAACGAACTTCAAAATACTATCCCGCTGGTACTTGACGCCTCAGAGGCTCCGGTATATTTTTCCAACAGCCTCCTCCGCATGTTGGAGGCTCTGTGGTGGTACAGGTACTATGCTACATATATGGTGGGAGTGCCCACTCATATCTGACTTTTGGAAGGAAGTAGAAAACAGTATCAATACAATTCTAGGTTCAGATATCTCCCTCGGTCCTAAACTCATTCTCCTTAACTTACTCCCGCAACTTCATTGTAAATACCGCATGAAGCTGCTACAGTTACTGTTAACTAGCGCTAAAAGATTAATACCTAGATTATGGAAATCCCAAACAACACCTACACACTCTACCTGGGTTTCAGAGGTCAAACATGTTCTAACATTGGAAAAACAGTGCTATTGTCTTTTGGGCAAACAAGATTTTTATACTGATATGTATTTTATCTGGGAACAAGGAATTTTTAAGTTAACTACTAATACTCTTGCCCCTCCTGCCCCCTAGAGGTATACATACTTTAAACATTGTCACCATACTTGACCCCCTGGCAGAAGAAACTATGTTGTGCTTTTTGCGTCGCGAGGATACTCACTCCCATCCCCTCCTCCTCCCCTTTCTACACTTTCCCCTCTTTCACTTTCCCCTCTTTCTCTATATTCTATATTCTTTCCTTTTTTCTTTTTTTTTGTTACCATCAGTCATAAAACGTACAAATCATTCTCGATATTAATATTTGGTACTAATTGTAAAAGTTTAAAAACTTGGGTATGATGATATTTTCCATAATTTAACATGTTCAAATGTTGTGACTTTTATCACTGTTTACTTTTGATGTGTTTTTTTTCTTCCCTCTTTCAGAGGACATAGAAACATAGAAACATAGATATTGACGGCAGATAAGAGCCATAGGCCCCGCAAGTCTGCCCGACCTTACCTAACAGTATAAACTTATCTAGTTCGTAGGATAGCCCTATGCTTGTCCCATGCATTTTTAAAGTCCCCCACAGTGTTTGTTGCTACTACCTCTTGAGGAAGTTTATTCCATAAATCAATCACTCTTTCTGTAAAGAAGTGCTTCCTCAAATTACTTCTGAATCTACTACCCTTTAGCTTGAGCTCATGACCCCTTGTTCTTGAATTTTCCATTTTATGTAAAATACCCACAGCCTCAGTTTTACTAAACCCTTTAATGTACTTGAAAGTTGCTATCATATCACCTCTTTCCCTTCTCTCCTCTAAGCTATACATATTTAGGTCATTGAGCCTATCCTGGTAAGTTTTATTTTTTAGACCATGTACCATTTTGGTAGCCCTCCTTTGCACAGATTCAAGTTTGTTAATATCCTTCTGAAGATATGGTCTCCAGAACTGCACACAATACTCAAGATGAGGCCTAACTAATGATCTATAAAGTGGCATAAGAACCTTACTATTTCTGCTGCAAATACCTCTACCAATACATCCAAGCATTCTGCTAGCCTTACTCGCTGCATTACTACATTGTTTACTAAGTTTTAAATCATCTGAAATAATAATTCCCAAGTCCTGTTCCTCGTCTGTAACAGTCAGTAAAGTGTCATTGAGTCTGTAATTAACATTTGGATTTTTCTTCCCTAAATGCATTATTTTACACTTTGCTGTGTTAAACTTTAGACCCCAGTCATTTGTCCAATCCTCCAATTGTTGTATATCACTTCTCATTTTGTCTACCCCCCCTGGAACATCCACTCTGTTGCAAATTTTTGTATCATCTGCAAAGAGACATACTTTCCCCTGTAGCCCTTTGCTGATATCGCAGATAAATATGTTAAACAAAACAGGCCCCAGAACTGACCCCTGAGGAACACCACTAGTAACAGCCCCCTCTGCTGAATGAACTCCATTTACTAAGACACTTTGTTTTCTGTCCTTAAGCCAGCATTCCACTCAGTTCACAATTTTTGAATCTAGACCAAGGAGATATAGTTTGTGAATAAGTTTATTGTGTGGGACGGTTTCAAATGCTTTGCTGAAATCTAGATATGCTACATCAACTGCTCCTCCCTTGTCTAATACTTTTGTTACATAATCAAAGAAGTCAATTAGATTAGTCTGACATGATCTCCCTGAAGTAAAACCATGCTGATTTTGGTCCTCTAAATTGTTTGTCTTTATGTAAGTCATAATTCTTTCTTTTAAGAGGCTTTCCATTAATTTCCCTACTACTGAAGTTAAACTAACTGGCCTGTAGTTGCCACAATGTATGAGAAATATGCAACCCAATAAAAAAAAATTTTGAAAAAAAAAATTTGGTAATTAAATGTTATTTCTGGTTTTCAAATGTTGTTTTTGTCTTCGAATGTTCATAATTAGATTGTATATCCACATTAGAAATTTTGAACATAACATTCGATTTAACAAATACTATTCAGAAGTTCAATAGTTCATGTGGTAGGAAATGTATTAAAATGATACAAAATAGATACAAATATCTTGATTTAAATTTTTCTATTTCGAAAACTGCATAATTTGAATATTTAATTTAAAGAGAGCATTAGAAATACTATAACAAATACATTGATTTGAATTCGAATATTGCATAATTCGAATTAATTATTAGAAAAATTTGAGTTGAATATTACATTTAAAGATAGCATTAGAAATACTATTACATTAAATGAATGTTGTACAAACATTCAAAATTTGAAAGGAAGGAACAAATTTGATAAGACTTATATACTTCAGGAAAGTTCTCCTTTGTGTAAGGCACAATTGTGCTAAAAAGATGCTGCTCCCAGGTAACCCGGCAAAAAAAAAAGCTACTGAGCAGCTGTTTGTTCTTGGTTGAGCTCTTAACTCTCTGTATACATCTTTTGTATATCTGTACCAGGTGGTTAATTTGTTTCATGCTTATTCTTACTTCCCCAATGCATAATAAAATATTTAATTGTGTTAAACATCATCTGCCATTTTCCAGTCCAAACTTTGTTTTGCTTGCTTAACAACATACATTCTAATAACCTCCAATGTGATAGTTTTATAAAATATATTTTTTGCAGATTATACATTGCAGATGTTGTTTATTATATACAGACACGGAGTACCAATGATTGTATTGTTTGTCTTCATGAACCAGAGTTAAAGTATAATACATGATTGACTGTTGCAGGCCTGGAATCTTACCGGTCCAATTATTGGACACGTATAAGCAAGAGTCTCAGAAAGGCAAGGTTAACAAATGACTCAGTAAGGCTGGTATACTTGGTTACTCTCTATTACTACTTAATGTATAAGTTATACTTTCTGTATGAAGCTGTTGTTTTAATAAAAAATAATTTAACATAAAATATAAATAGAATAGTGCCAATGGCACTTCGCACTTCATACCTTCAAACCCAACAGAGAATGCTTCACTTATTTATTTGGTCCTATAAAAAGCCTAGGGTCTCCCAAGACACGCTACTCTTAAACAAAGAAGATGGGGGGACTTAATGCCCCGCATCTCCAGAATTATTACAAAGCTGTCCATCTAACTAGAGTAATCTCATGGACACGTCCTGACACTCAGTCTCTATGGGTGCAAATAGAAAGTGCCTTACTGAAGGTCGAAAACATGAGAGATATTGCATGGCTCCCTAGGCTCCATAGACCGCCGCAAGCATACAAAAACTACTATGTCAGGTCTACTCTTGAAGTATGGGAGAATTCACTAAAACACAACAAAGGGATATCTACCCATATCTCCCCCTTAACTCCTCTACTGGGGAACCAGTTGTTTTTCCAACAACCCCCCTTTACACAGATATATACCATGACACATTTACAAAACTTACCCATTTACCTATTGTTATATGGTGGAACATTTAAGGATAGGGCAGAGCTACTCAACGAACTGGGTCCGCCGTTCCACAACTGGTATTCATACTTTCAGGTCCGGCATGCCCTTTATAGTAACGAACACAAGTCAGATACTCTCAGACCATTAACTGCATTTGAGCGACTATGCACAAACACTGAAATCCAGAAAAGATTCCTTTCACTAACCTATAAATTACTTAAAGGTTCCTTCCCTACACAAAAACCCTCTTATATCCGGAAATGGGATGTAGAAATGACAGGGGGTATCTCAGATGAAGAATGGAGATTCTGCTTTAAAGCCACCCATTCTGCCTCTACCTCTTTGCTCTTAGCAGAAACGAACTTCAAAATACTATCCCGCTGGTACTTGACGCCTCAGAGGCTCCGGTATATTTTTCCAACAGCCTCCTCCGCATGTTGGAGGCTCTGTGGTGGTACAGGTACTATGCTACATATATGGTGGGAGTGCCCACTCATATCTGACTTTTGGAAGGAAGTAGAAAACAGTATCAATACAATTCTAGGTTCAGATATCTCCCTCGGTCCTAAACTCATTCTCCTTAACCTACTCCCGCAACTTCATTGTAAATACCGCATGAAGCTGCTACAGTTACTGTTAACTAGCGCTAAAAGATTAATACCTAGATTATGGAAATCCCAAACAACACCTACACACTCTACCTGGGTTTCAGAGGTCAAACATGTTCTAACATTTGAAAAACAGTGCTATTGTCTTTTGGGCAAACAAGATTTTTATACTTATATGTATTTTATCTGGGAACAAGGAATTTTTAAGTTAACTACTAATACTCTTGCCCCTCCTGCCCCCTAGAGGCATACATACTTTAAACATTGTCACCATACTTGACCCCCTGGCAGAAGAAACTATGTTGCGCTGTTTGCGTCGCGAGGATACTCACTCCCATCCCCTCCTCCTCCCCTTTCTACACTTTCCCCCCTTTCTCTCTTCTTTTCTATATTCTTTCCTTTTTTCTTTTTTTTTTGTTACCATCAGTCATAAAACGTACAAATCATTCTCGATATTAATATTTGGTACTAATTGTAAAAGTTTAAAAACTTGGGTATGATGATATTTTCCATAATGTAACATGTTCATATGTTGTGACTTTTATCACTGTTTACTTTTGATGTGTTTTTTTTCTTCCCTCTTTCAGAGGACAATGTATGAGAAATATGCAACCCAATAAAAAAAATTTTTGAAAAAAAAAAATTTGGTAATTAAATGTTATTTCTGGTTTTCAAATGTTGTTTTTGTCTTCGAATGTTCATAATTAGATTGTATATCCACATTAGAAATTTTGAACATAACATTCGATTTAACAAATACTATTCAGAAGTTCAATAGTTCATGTGGTAGGAAATGTATTAAAATGATACAAAATAGATACAAATATCTTGATTTAAATTTTTCTATTTCGAAAACTGCATAATTTGAATATTTAATTTAAAGAGAGCATTAGAAATACTATAACAAATACATTGATTTAAATTTGAATATTGCATAATTCGAATTAATTATTAGAAAAATTTGAGTTGAATATTACATTTAAAGATAGCATTAGAAATACTATTACATTAAATGAATGTTGTACAAACATTCAAAATTTGAAAGGAAGGAACAAATTTGATAAGATTTATATACTTCAGGAAAGTTCTCCTTTGTGTAAGGCACAATTGTGCTAAAAGATGCTGCTCCCAGGTAACCCGGCAAAAAAAAAAGCTACTGAGCAGCTGTTTGTTCTTGGTTGAGCTCTTAACTCTCTGTATACATCTTTTGTATATCTGTACCAGGTGGTTAATTTTTTTCATGCTTATTCTTACTTCCCCAATGCATAATAAAATATTTAATTGTGTTAAACATCATCTGCCATTTTCCAGTCCAATCTTTGTTTTGCTTGCTTAACAACATACATTCTAATAACCTCCAATGTGATAGTTTTATAAAATATATTTTTTGCAGATTATACATTGCAGATGTTGTTTATTATATACAGACAGGGAGTACCAATGATTGTATTGTTTGTCTTCATGAACCAGAGTTAAAGTATAATACATGATTGACTGTTGCAGGCCTGGAATCTTACCGGTCCAATTATTGGACACGTATAAGCAAGATTCTCAGAAAGGCATGGTTAACAAATGACTCAGTAAGGCTGGTATACTTGGTTACTCTCTATTACTACTTAATGTATAAGTTATACTTTCTGTATGAAGCTGTTGTTTTAATAAAAAATAATTTAACATAAAATATAAATAGAATAGTGACTGAAAAAGAAGGGCACATTAAAATCTGAGCAATAAGGTTCTTGAGGGTGAGGAGTTCCTGCTGTTTAGCTTTATCGGTTGGAGTGATGTTGCAAACTTAAAAATTTCGGTTTGCGAACGGCGGACTCGAATTTCCGTGACTGTTCGCAAACCGGTGAACTGGGCAAACCACCATTGACTTCAATAGGCAGGCGAACTTTAAAACCAACAGGGACTCTTTCTGGCCACAATAGTAATTGAAAAGTTGTTTCAAGGGGACTAACACCTGGACTGTGGCATGCCGGAGGGGGATCCATGGCAAAACTCCCACGGAAAATTAGATAGTTGATGCAGAGTCTGGTTTTAATCCATAAAGGGCATAAATCACCTAACATTCCTAAATTGTTTGGAATAACGTGCTTTAAAACATCAGGTATGATGTTGCATCGATCAGGTAGTGTAAGGGTTACGCCCGCTTCACAGTGACAGACCAAACTCCCCGTGTAACGCACCGCAAACAACCGCAAACAGTCCATTTGCACAACCACGAGATAGATAGATTTGATAGATAGATAGATACATAGATTACATAGATCAATAGATGCAATATACATATGATAGATACAAATTACATAGATCAATAGATGCAATATTCATTTGATAGATACGAATTACATAGATCAATAGATGCAATATACATTTGATAGATACGAATTACATAGATCGACAGATGCAATATTCATTTGATAGATACGAATTACATAGATCAATAGATGCAATATACATTTGATAGATACGAATTACATAGATCAATAGATGCAATATACATTTGATAGATACGATTGATAGTTAGATAGATTTGATAGATAAATAGATAGATTTGATAGATATATAATTTCACAGACAGAGAATTACAAGACGTGCGGTCTGTGACCCATGGTAAGGTTCCCAGAGGCAGTTGCGGCGCCAGGGGACATGTATATGGCATGGATTTTCGGAATCGGGAGATGGAAAAAGACGCTTGGTTGGTCCTCCAGCTTCAAATTTGGGGCACTGCGCGTGCAATCTATTGTGCCATCAGATATGAGTGGTGTGTTAAGTAGTACTACTCTAAGCAGTTTAATACCTGTTACTCCCCCTATCGGGGGAGGTGTATATGGCATTAATTTTAGGAACCGGGAGATGGAAAAAGATGCTTGGTCGGTCGTCCTACTTCAAATTTGGCCGAAACACAAGTGGCTGTCACAAAACAGTCCGGCCACGAGATAGATAGATTTGATAGATAGATAGATAGATAGTTTACATAGATCAATAGATGCAATATACATTGGATAGATACAAATTACATAGATCAATAGATGCAATATAGATTTGATAGATACGAATTACATAGATAAATAGATGCAATATACATATGATAGATACGAATTACATAGATCAATAGATGCAATATACATTTGATAGATACGAATTACATAGATCAATAGATGCAATATACATTTGATATATATGAATTACATAGATCAATAGATGCAATATACATTTGATGGTGGCACTGAGGAAGTAGGCACAGTATATGCTGTGAGCATGACACACAGGCTGGCAGTGGCAGGCTGGCCTGCTGGCAACTCAAATTAAATAACAGTAGCAGACTGATGTAAAAGTTTTTTTTTTTTAAAAAATGTGCACTAATGTTACAACAAATATGAGTGGTGGCACTGAGGAAATAGGCACAGTATGTGCTGTGAGCCTGACACACAGGCTGGCAGTGGCAGGCTGGCCTGCTGGCAACTCAAATTAAATAATACTAGCAGACTGATGTAAAAGGTTTTTTTAAAAATTGTACACTAATGTTACATCAGATATGAGTGGTGGCACTGAGGAAGTAGGCACAGTATATGCTGTGAGCCTGACACACAGGCTGGCAGTGGCAGGCTGGCCTGCTGGCAACTCAAATTAAATAACACTAGCAGACTGATGTAAAAGTTTTTTTTTTTTTAAATTACAGTAATGTTACAACAGATATGAGTGGTGGCACTGAGGAAGTAGGCACAGTATATGCTGTGAGCCTGACACACAGGCTGACAGTGGCAGGCTGGCCTGCTGGCAACTCAAATTAAATAACACTAGCAGACTGATGTAAAAGTTTTTTTTTAAGAAAAATTACACTAATGTTACAACAGATATGAGTGGTGGCACTGAGGAAGTAGGCACAGTATATGCTGTGAGCCTGACACACAGGCTGGCAGTGGCAGGCTGGCCTGCTGGCAACTAAAATTAAATAACAGTAGCAGACTGATGTAAAAGTTTTTTTTTTTTTAAATTTACACTAATGTTACACCAGATATGAGTGGTGGAAGTGAGCAAGTAGGCACAGTATATGCTGTGAGCCTGACACACAGGCTGACAGGCAGGCAAATGCAATTAAATTACAAAAAAAAAAAAAAACGACTGAAGTTCTAGCCCTAAAAAGGGCTTTTTGGGGTGCTGTCCTTACAGCAGAGATCAGATGAGTCCTTCAGGACTGTAGTGGACACTGAATACACTAGCCTAGCTATCTATTTCCCTATAAAATCATCAGCAGCAGCAGCAGCACTATCACTCCTCTCACTAAGAATGCAGGATCAGAATGAATCTAAAATGGCTGCTGCCCAGAAGCTGGGAGGGTCTGGGAGGGAGTGTCTGCTGCTGATTGGCTGAAATGTGTCTGCAGACTGTGAGATACAGGGTCAAAGTTTACTCAATGATGACGAATAGGGGGCGGATCGAACATCGCATATGTTCGCCCGCCACGGCGAACGCGAACAAGCTAAGATCGCCGGGAACTGTTCTCCGGCGAACTGTTCGCGACATCACTAATAGAGCCGAGAAGGCAGGCAGTGCGAAATTCATGTGTCAGAGGTAAAGGGAACGTGTGAAACTTTAAATAAGTAATAGAGAGTAAGATAGTGAAGTATTATAATATATGTTCTTATGTTCTATATATAATATATGTTCTTATCAATGGCTATATCCTCATCTGAACATGAGTCAGTGACTTACTGTTACTATTAAACATAATAATTATATTGGTAATTGCATAGTAAGATATAGAGGCCCATTTATCAAGCTCCATATGGAGCTTGTGGGCCCGTGTTTCTGGCGAGTCATTAGACTCGCCAGAAACAGCAGTTATGAAGCAGCGGTCTAAAGACTGCTGCTCCGTAACCCTGTCCACCTGCTCTGCTTTGAGTACGATCGGGTTGATTGACACCTCCCTGCTGGCGGCCCATTGGCCGTGAGTCTGCAGGGGGCAGCGTTGCACCAGCAGCTCTTGTGAGCTGCTGGTGCAATGCTGAATACGGAGAGTGTATTGCTCTCCGCATTCAGCGAGGTCTTGCGGACCTGATCCGCACTGTCGGATCAGGTCCACAAGACCTTTGATAAATCGGCCTCAGAGTAACATTACAGTTTAAGATCTCTGACTATGATGAAAGAGTTAAAGCTAATAGCCAGAGGGACAGATATACAAGTGGAGTGCTAAATATCACTTGCTCGTACTAAGTAATACCAGGGCACGATAATGTGTGCTGGTATTACAAGTTAAACTCAATGCAAACGCGAACTCGCGTTCGCATTCGCATTGCTAGGAAGCATTGGTCTCTTGAGAGTGCACTTCTGTAGGCTCCTATGGGAGCTTTGTTCTGATGACGTCACAGATGGCATCAGAACCTTGCGCAGCGAAGAGGGTAAGTAGCGCAGCGATGGGCAGCAAATGTAAATATACAGTATATATACAGTATATGCTTATATACATACATATTTATGAGTTCATATGTGTATATACAAAGTATAGGCGGTTCACTGTGTTGTCTGCGCTCCTCCCGCAGTCCTGTGTAGTGAACGGAGCCCGGCACAATGGAGAGTGGGCGGGGGACACACCCCTGTTGTAATCCAATCAGGTAGGCAGCCTATTCAGGCGTGTCTGCCACACATGCCCCAAACAGAAATAGAATGCAGGGTGCAGAGATGGCGCTCTGATAGAAAGGAAAGTTATTAGGAAGGCACTGTAAAAGGCGCTGTATACACAATGAAGGATTCCAGGCAGCAAGATAATGCATGGGGATCTGCTCACTTGCCTGATTGCTAGAGTCACTGATGGCTCTGTATAGGACATCTTGGTTTTGTCCTTTTTAAACTTTTGGAATAAAGTTCGTTTTTACTTTTTATCTTGCTGCCTGGAATCCTTCATTGTGTATACAGCGCCTTTTACAGCGCCTTCCTAATAACTTTCCTTTCTATCAGAGCGCCATCTCTGCACCCTGCATTCTATGTGTATATACATACTGTATATATTTACATTACGGTCCATGGAAACACACAGTTCCCATAGACCGCACTGTAGAGGCACTTTTCAGTGCCGTCTTTTTTCTAACAACCCACTCCCACCAACTTTATACCCCAAAAACTGCCTAGTGCAGTTGTTTTTAATTTAAAAAATGCGAAATTTTTTTAAATAAAAACTATAATGCCCTTCATTTTGAGGGCATTTTAGGTGCACTTTTAGAAAATTAACCAGAGTTCTGATCTTTTTTTGCAGCGCTAATTGCTTCCGTGAACTTGCGGTAGCAATAACCAGCCACTTGTAATGGCTGGTTAATTATTTTGCTCCCTCAAATGGGCAAATTTGTAATCTAGCCCATTGATTGCAATATATGATTATAGCAACCCTCCAAATGACCTGCTGCTAAACAATATATCCTTTACAGTTAAAGGGACATTAAACCCAAACATTTTCTTTCATGATTGAGATAGAGAATACAATTTTAAACAATATTCTCCTTTACTTCTATTATCTAATTTGCTTCATTCGTTAGATATCCATTGTTAAAGAAATATCAATGCGCATAGGTGAGCCAATCACACAAGGCATCTATGTACAGCCATCAATCAGCAGCTATTAAGTCTATCTAGATATGCTTTTCAGCAAAGGATATCAAGTGAATGAAGCAAAGTAGATAATAGAAGTAAATTTGCTTAAAAAAAAAGGGGTTTCATGTCCCTTTAAGAGTGGACCTTATGTCCCTGCAGATTACAGAGGCAGGTTAAAAGATGAGGGGGAAGCATATTAAAGGGACTTTTTCGGTATATGAGAGTCTCAATGCTCATGTCTCATATTTACCTAGCTGGGTCTATGTCACACTTAAGGAATCCCCTCCTACGAGCTCTGTATCTGTGCTCTATGTTACCTTGGTATTTAAATAGTTGTAAGACTGTGTTTAAGTCCATTAGAAGAGTTTTAAAAAATGATTTCATTGAGTTCTCTAGTCTGGTTAAAAAAAGAGGTTATTATATATTTTTATGTAGCTCTGTACTGTGCTGACTTTACTTAGCATTGACTGAATCTATTGGAATTCTAATCCATCAGCTTTTGCAATGACTTTTTGAATGAATCTATTTTTTTGGCTGTCCTTTACTTTTTACACAACGTGTAACATATTAATACTATAGTATACTGTTACATAAATTAAAGGGTCTAAATTCATATAGAATGCTTAAAGGAATACTGAACCAAATTTTTTTTTCTTTCTTGATTCAGATAGAGCATGCAATTTTAAGCAACTTTCTATATTACTCCTATTATCATTTTTTTTTGTTCTCTTACGTCTAGATTTAGAGTTTTGTCGGTAACGACCCGCGTAGCTAACGCTGGCTTTTTTCTGGCCGCACCTTTTAAATAACTCTGGTATTGAGAGTTCACAGAATGGCTGCGTTAGGCTCCAAAAAGGGAGCGTACAGGCATATTTACCGCCACTGCAACTCTCGATACCAGAGTTGCTTACGGACGCGGCCAGCTTCAAAAACGTGCTCGTGCACGATTCCCCCATAGAAAACAATGGGGCTGTTTGAGCTGAAAAAAAAACCTAACACCTGCAAAAAAGCCGCGTTCAGCTCCTAACGCAGCCCCATTGTTTGCTATGGGGAAACACTTCCTACGTCTGCACCTAACACCCTAACATGAACCCCGAGTCTAAACACCCCTAACCTTACACTTATTAACCCCTATTCTGCCGCCCCCCACTATCGCTGACCCCTGCATATTATTATTAACCCCTAATCTGCCGCTCCGTAAACCCCCGCTACTTACATTATCCCTATGTACCCCTAATCTGCTGTCCCTAACACCGCCGACCCCTATATTATATTTATTAACCCCTAATCTGCCCCCCACAACGTCGCCTCCACCTAACTACACTTATTAACCCCTAATCTGCCGAGCGGACCGCACCGCTATTATAATAAAGTTATTAACCCCTAATCCGCCTCACTAACCCAATAATAAATAGTATTAACCCCTAATCTGACCTCCCTAACATCGCCGACACCTAACTTCAAACATTAACCCCTAATCTGCCGACTGGAGCTCACCGCTATTCTAATAAATGTATTAACCCCAAAAGCTAATTCTAACCCTAACCCTAACACCCCCCTAACTTAAATATAATTTAAATCTAACAAAATTAATTAACTCTTATTAAATAACTTATTCCTATTTAAAGCTAAATACTTACCTATAAAATAAACCCTAATATAGCTACAATATAAATTATAATTACATTGTAGCTATTTTAGGATTAATATTTATTTTACAGGCAACTTTGTATTTATTTATTTATTTATTTATTTTTTATTTTTTTATTTTCAAAAAAGCTTTATTCATATCAAGCAAAAGTACACGTCATAAACTGTATGCATCATTGCATACATCAGAAATATTATAATACAATATATTATTGAGTCAATACATTATCAAGTTCATCCCCACTGTTGATTGCTAGAGAACATGGAACAGTTACTGCGTAATGATGATAATCTACCTTTTATACTCAAAGATGGGGACTAATGTTTAAGAACACATTATCTAATTCAGTGTACTTCCTTCTGATCCCCAATCTCAGCACTGCAGACCACTCATGGATCTGATACAAAGTCACTTATAAACAGTTTGGGTGATGTGCAAGAGTAAAATTGAGCAAAAAGACAAAACAACACATAAGAACTTGTGTCAATAGACACAACTAGCCATAAAAGTTGTCATTTCTATATTTAGATGTACTTACAGCTATTATATTCACTTCTAAAAGGTAAGGCTTAGTTAATTAGGCAATATATATAACTTTTAGAGACAGTTGAACAAGCCCCACCACGAGAATATCCAGGCCATCTTAATGGGAATAAAAAGGCAAGGTAGTTATATCCTGAAATATCAGAGCTTCGCTATACTTAAGTGATTTAATAATAATACTGTATAAGAGGTATTGTTCATTTGCTCATCAAAATAAATATGGTATTGCAGGCATAAGGGGGAAAAGATTGATGTAGAATCTGTTAAGAGTGCATATTGGCAGGCAAATGGCGGTATCCAAGCTATAAAATATATACATGTCCCCCACCCGCTACAGCGGCCGCCAGCCACGAGTGAGGTAACATACAATATGTTTAATATACATGCCTTTGACATGAATGAAAATGCTGTATGTAACCTAAGAGCTATAAACTAGGGAAACGTTTGTCTCCCTCTACCTCGAATCCACCTCCTATGTTCTGGGCCTCTGAAAATTAATAAGGAGATTAATGGTGTAGAAATAACATAGTAAACTAATAATACTCACATATCTTGAACTTATATGTAAATCCTTAATACAACAAGGTAAACAGTGGTAGCAAAGACAAACAGCAAACCTTATGTTTGAGTCCTTAAGATAGTCCCAAGTATAGTCTTATTATTAAAGAGTTATCAGCCCCCTGAATATTGCTGCTTGCCGTATGGAGCATTAACACCTTCGAAGCCGGTAAATTGGCCGGATTTAGTATCTCCCCTCAGTATTTTAGAATGTCTGGTAGAAATAGTGCCAGGGGATAGTGTGGGGTAGTTCTTAGTCTCGGGAGGGCCATACCGGGGGTCAAGATCTTCCGCAGGCCATGGACGCCCCAGGCTACAATCTGGTGCCGTGATAGAGGTAAGTGAGCCTAGAGCCTCCAGGATCGCGGCCATCTCCGGGCTCCCCCGAAGACCACGTGGTCCCCACGAGAGCCCCAGGACCTGTGTTAAATATAGCTGCGATCTTGCTGAGTCCATGGGATCTTCAATCCCTAAAGTAATGAGATGTTTCCGCTGCCTACCTACGTTGACGGTCATATATGTCGGGTCCAGTTTCTCCATTTGGGAATGGGTCATTGTGGCTCCAGACGCCATCTTGGGTAAAGTGGTATTATATCTCCAGCTTAACAAACCCAATTTTTGCAAAAAGTCGATAGTTTGCGTATTGTATTGGTATGGTGTCTCCGCTGCTCTACTTGTGTTGCCTCCATGTGATGAAAAGGGAGTTATAATAGGGCTGTCGCCTGATTGTATGGTTGTTCCCATCCCCAACCCGGTATATTGCTTATCTTCCCCGGGCTTTATACATGCAGCTGGCTCGCTCCTCACGAGTTGTTGTAGTGCCGGCTCAGCGGCCCCAGTAGTTTCCAATCGTTCCATTAGATGAAGTATGTCTTGCTCCGAAGGAGCTTTATCTATTAAAGCTTGCATCCGGGCTTCTAGCTTAGCCCAGCGGAGGTCCAGAGTGGTGAAAAGGTCATTAACTCCCATTGTGGCTGGCTGATGTCTGCGTCCGCTCCCACCGTGCGGTTACAATGCCCAAAGCTGTATGCTGATTCTTAGTTAGTAAGGCTGCTGGGTGCGGCAAACTTAATACAGGTACTTGAATTAATTAGTTCTGGCTAGACACCCCTGAGATCCAGGGGGGGAGCGCTGCCTGTAAGATCGCCGCCGCTACAGGCCTCTATCGTCCAATTCTGCCTCCGGGATCATTAATACAGCAACTAACGGTAGGGTCTGGTATATGAACTTGCTGCAACTCGATCTAGTGTCAGATGCTGTGGAATTAATACAATAACCGGCAGATTATTGAATTGCTCTCCCGGAGCTACAGAAGAGTGCAACTGCACAGAGCCGCTGCCTGGACATGCCCCCCAACTTTGTATTTATTTTAACCAGGTACAATAGCTATTAAATAGTTAAGAACTATTTAATAGCTAAAATAGTTAAAATAATTACAAAATTACCTGTAAAATAAATCCTAACCTAAGTTACAATTAAACCTAACACTACACTATCAATAAATTAATTAAATAAAATACCTACAATTACCTACAATTAAACCTAACACTACACTATCAATACATTAATTAAATACAATATCAACAAATAAATACAATGAAATAAACTAACTAAAGTACAAAAAATAAAAAAGAACTAAGTTACAAAAAATAAAAAAATATTTACAAATATTAGAAAAATATTACAACAATTTTAAACTAATTACACCTACTGTTAGGTGTCCCCCACAGGGGGGTAAGTGTCAGGTCAGGCCGAAGCCACGGGGCCAGTGTACCACCTGAGGCATATGCAGATTACCTGATAAGGGCCCCTTAGAATGACTCAGACCACGCAGCATTATGATCGAAAGCCAATTCTGTTTATTGCACAGTGCAAGCCTTTCTTATAGTGACATACAGGGTTAAGGGGATGACACGTTAGGACCGCGTCATCTTACACAGTTATACAGAGCAAAATACAAGGTAAAGCTGGAACATGAGTTTCTCATAACAATAATTACATAGTCATAATAGGCTAACATCTGCGGAGACAGCAAGGTTTCTGAACCATCTTATTGACATTATCTTATTCTATCTTATTCTGGGCGTAGGGCCAGGGTACATTGACAAGGCCGAACAGCTAAGGAAACTATCATAACATGCACATAGTTCTCACTACACAATAACCCAGTATAATAAAAGTCTAATCATTACAAAATGGATGCTAATCATAACAAGATGGCTGTGAGGAACAAGATGGCTGCCGTCAGGTTCATATTATCCCTAACATACCATCCTTTTATTCTAACAGAATAACATAAAAATAGACTGGCATAGAAAGTTAGTAAAGCCTTATATTATAGTAACAGAACTCTATGTGGGAGAAAAATATTCCTATGTCGTGATATACATTTATAGGCTAATTGTCACTGCATATAGGTACAGCCCCTCCAATACCTTCCATCTATCCTCCAGCCTTCCCAAAACTACCGGTCTACCGGCACAGAGACCCAACCAGCCCCCCATCTACCCCAAACAACGCTGCATCGTTTATTTCTCCACCTGCATTGCTAGCACCCCCCAATATGTCCAACAGTTCCTTTTCCACAGTAAAGCATGACATAGCAACAGCACAACTGTCTCTAGGTGGCCTCTGAACACTTTAAGAACAGTCTTTGTCCATTGAGAGCGCTGCACCTTGACACTTTGCTATAATACAGTTCTCCAACAGTTCATTTGCAGTAGGGGTGTTTATCCACGGTTCTTCCGCAGGGAGATACTGGAAATCTGATGGTTTGTTCATGGGGTAGACAAGGCAACCAGTGGATACCCATGGCAAGCAAAAACTCGAGTCACAGGGAGTCTAGGAAGCAAACAGAAACAGTACAGGATGAGTACACACCGCAATACAATCACAATTATGTCCAAATAAAACGTCACTTTCATCCTATGTCATTTAAAATCAAACAAAACATTGTTGATATATAATACAAACTAAATACATTGATATTTCTCAGAGAATAATTTACAACTTCTCTATACACTTTTAAATGATACTGCATGAATACTAAGCAAGTGAAAACCTGTCAGACTTCATCAAGGGCCTGAATGGTTATGCTAAAACTTATGCTAAGGCCTGCCCTGTAGTAAGAATGGAAAAAAGAAAACAGTCAATAAAAATAAATGAATTTCTTTACAATGTCACCTTTGAACTTCTAAAAATAAAAAAACCTTGTGTTGTTTTATTCTGGATGGCTGCTATCTATAATGTTTATAATTCTCCAACCTAAATTCTCTCACACTCCTGTATGAGGAAAGCATACAAACAGAACATCATTTAAAACTACAAGTTCTTTTAAAGGTAAACACATCTTTATGGTAAGAATTACTCTCTTTGACAAAAATCAGGAATGACCAAATTCACTTTGCAGATACCATACTAAGTAATAAAAGGGAAAAATACATTTGCTTTCATAAACTATAATTATGCTATTCCCTAAACAAACATTTCTCTGTATATTTACTATAAACTTCTAGCTTAGACGTGTCCTCCTTATGTTCTAAAGGGTGAAGGGTCTAAAATATTATGCTATGTTGCAGCATTTTCCTTAAACCTATTTTCTTATACTCAGTGGGCCATTCAATAGGGTACAATACTGCGAAGTTCACAGTTACCTTTATCTAAAGGGTTACTTTGTTAAGCACATAAACTACAATGTGCACTAATACTAATGAAGCATATGATGTCTTATACCCAATATGATCAAAAAATAAAACAAATACAAGAGAATACAAAACAAGCAATATAAGGAATTGAGTTAAACAATACTCCCCTAATTTAATTGGTTGACCCTGTAACAGCATAACAGGACCTCCATATCGAGCGGTAAGGCACAGTCCAGAGAAGGATAGTCTTTATGTCCTGAAGACACACATCAGAGGAAACAGTCATGGATTACCCCAGAGTCCAGTTCTGGGGCTGGTACCAGCATGCAAAGCAAAGAATGGATCCAAAAGATAGCTCAGCAACTTTTACTGCAGTATGGTGGTTAAAACAAGCTTGACAAAAGGTCTTTCATCTTCATCTTTTCTTTCTTTAAAGGTTTACTTGCTTTCAATCTTTAATCTTTTGAAGAGTGCACTTATGGAATTTTGCCTGTACAGATTTTACCTAAATATGGAAACTCAAAAATAATTCAGTTAGTGTGTTTCAATCTCTGAAGACAGCTGCATACTCTCATCCTGCAAATACAAATATAGTGTTAAGAACCAAATAGAAAAATAAAACATTTTAGGCATCTGAAATTAACACAGAAAGACAATAAAAAGATCTAATCACCAGGGAGGGGGAAAAAAAAAGGAGTGGGGTGTGGGTGTACAGGCTACGACCGGGGTGGCCATCAAGGTAGATGCTTTTCCGTGGCCAGATTCCCAATGAAGGAAAGTTCTAGACAATCCTATGGACGTAGTGCATCCTGCATAGGGGTAAGACAAGGAAATTTAGGGCACAGCTGGTGGTTAGACAATAACATTGTACGAGGAGATTCAAAACGTTTTAGGTTCACCTCCTAAAAACAATCACCCCATTACATAAAGATATTCATCAATACTCATCAATACTTCCCCCCATGTTTGCGTGAAACATCTCATGTGACACGCAAACACAAGATAACAAGAAACTAAACGACAAATCATGCACTCCACTCATGCAGAGACAATTCTCAATAGCAAGCAAAATGACATACACTTCACTATTCACTATGCTGTCCATACAGCACGCTTCCACACGTAGTCACAAAAGAGAAAAAACATAACAAACAAACAGTGAAAACCAATCGTTCTTGTCTTTCACAAAACAAAACATTAGCTGCTGACACAAATTTCAAACAACCACAATTAACTTAAAATGCAACACATATTCTGACAGTCACTGAAATGCAACACTCTCAGAACACTACAAACAATTAAAAAACATCCACTATGTACAAAACTTTGATATCACACAAAGAAAACAATCACAGCAGATGCCCAAGAGACTTCAGTTGCAGATTGCACAAATAAAATTGCGCTTATTTGGGGAACGATCAGATAAAAACGTAGCCACTGTTAAAGGGACATTCTAGATAAATGAAAATTCATTATTCAGATAGGACTTTTAATTTTAACCAACCTTCCTAGATTTAAAACAAACATAGGTAGGCTTATATGCTAATTTTTAAGCCTTTGAGGGCTGCCTCTTATCACAGGCTGTATAAATCTCATTACAACACCAAGAGACAAAATACACGTAAGCCATATAAATAAAACTAAAAACTGTGATCAAATAAATTAGCAAGTTATATAAATGCAGTAGAATCAGATAAATGTGCATTATTTGTTTTAGGGGTGTTTATTTGTAGACACCTTATAGACCACGGCTTAGCTGTTAAGCAGCAATCAAAGTCATTGCAATAATAGTGGTAGACTAGTTAATAACCAAATAACTATATATATTTTAAAGTGTCCCTGAAATCACTTCATTAAATAATATCTCATTTATTTATTGAACGCAGTGGGGGTTATTTAAATAACAAAGAGTTCTGAAATATCTGTGAGATACAGTTTGACAGCCACAGAAATAAAATTATAATTTTTAAGCTATATTCTGTGACAGAATATAATATAAATACTTGTTTCTTTGTAGTGAGCAATTTATAGTTATAATTTTTTATAACATAGAACACCAGTACTGCGCGCTTTAAATTTAATGTGCAAATCATTCTCTCTGCAACAAAGCCAAACAGAGAAACTTTTTTTTTAAAGAAAAGCAAAACATGCACAGTGTTATCATTCATCTCAAAAATAGTGAGGCAAGCTCAAAGTTTCATTTTTACTTAAAGGAGAAACACTGTTTACTGCTTTGAAAATATAAAATTCACACTAAAACTTAATAAATGCTAATTAGTTTAACCACAACAACAAAATTATTGGATTTAATATTGTGTATAAATTGATATTCACCATTCTGCAGTTGTCCAGCCAAATATAACAACCGTATATAACACAAAAATAAGCTTTCTACAAAAGAATACTAATACCATTTCCCCTTCAAATGATTCCCAATGATCCTTATAATAAAAAAAATGTATACTGACTTTCATTAAATAGCCGAAGCAAGCATAAGCAGCATAAGAACGCACTCACAGTGGGATGCAGGCTAGTTAAAGGGACTTTTACCCAAACTAAAAATAATCTTTAATTGAAACTGCTAACAGTGAAATATACTAGTGTTAGGCTTACAGTAAACCTCATCGTCTTTTATGTAAATATTCCCTTAAATTCTCAGATGTTATATCAGTTTGCCTGTATCCCTTTAAATATTTTCACTCCTCTGTTTTTTTTCTCGTTTTTTTTTTTTTTTCGCTAGTCTCACAGATCGCTGCACTAAAATTGTAGGCAACTTATCACTTCAGTTTTGCATTACAGAGAGAATTAAGTTATGCTGCAAAAAGAAATATCTGCTATCTGAACAGCAGATTTAAATATAAATATATACAAAGAAAGGTCTCTTAAAATATATTTAGCAAACTACTAATACAGTGTTATTGCACTGGTCCTTTAAATAATAAAATGACAATTTTCTATTGCTCCGTCTAAACACTGAGCTCTGATTTTACAGACAAATATAAGATAATGAGATATTCTTATTATCTAAAATTCAAACCCATTGCAATCAACTGTGTTTTGAAAGCAATAACACCAGCTACTTCATATATATACAAATAAACTTGCAAATTGCAATTTCTCCTATATGTTATACTATGCAGCTTGCATAACAAGTCATGGACAATACATTAATAGCAACACCTTGTTACAGTGGACTGTCCCTTTAAGGAGCTAACCATTCATCACCTAAATCTCATATATATGTCCCAACCATAATTTAGGCTGCTTGTATGATTTACTCAAACAAATTTCACCTCTGTACTGTAGCATGACCTGCAGATTAATTTACTTGCAAACAAAACGGACGCACTTTTAGATAAATTTCAACTACAGCCTAAAAACTATATCTCATTAGGTGCACTAACTCCGTGCACAGACCTTACAAATACACATACGTTAACCCATTAATCATACCCCGAAAACAGTTTCATATTTACCAGAGCGTGACAAAAAAATCACACCCCATCGCACTTTCAAAGCCACTTTCAAAAGCCGTTACTTCACTTGCAAAAAAACAATATCATATCTTTACATGCCGAAAAACAATTATCACTTAAAACTAAAACTGCATATGAATACCACATACTTAAAAACATGCTGGTGACTTTAAAATACAAGTATATAAAATAACATTACAAAATATCTTCTTTAAAACGTCTGATTTCCCAGCAGGGAAACAGAAAGAAACATTATTACAACGATACAGACACACACAGCTCATTTCATCTCGCATACCAAAGATTCACTCCCTTTTTTCCTTTCTCAGAAAAACATCTATTTCATAGCGTATGACATACATATATATATATATATATAAAAAAACACTAGATTAACGTGTCACCAAGTCCAAAATGTATTTTTTTTCCGAAACCCCGCAAAATGGCCACTTTTGCACGGCTTGGGACAATCATTTTCAAATAACACTTCTGTTTTTGGTTTAAAGTAAATCTGTTACAACGCATACCACAGTGAGAACCTACAGACCATCACACATTATGCATCTCAATATACAAAATTTCCTTACTGCAAGCAAACAAAAAGTCTTACAAACTGAGCTGCTGTAACAGTTTCTTCTCTCTTTTTTTTTTTTTCTTCTGATCTATGTGTGCGCTCAGTGGTGGCCCCCTTCTTTGCCTGCTGACATTTTTTAACACAGAGATTTCTCTATTTATCACACAGCAGTACTCACTGACAGTGTTTAAAAATATTTCTGTCTTTTGCAGAAACTATTAACTCTTTTTTTCCTTTTACCTTATACATGTAATTTTCTCTGTGCATTCTTATCTATAAGCAGTTCCCATTTCTCAATACAATAATAGCCACAATAATAACATGCATAGCCACTTAATATTTTTCTACGCACAGCATCAAAAAACACAAACAAAACAAAGCAAAGCAAGCATCAGATATCAACATGAGCTTCAGGTGGGTAACAAAACTCTATTATGGGAATGAATATGGGAAACTTTAACATACGTGAGACTCACTCACTGCCACCTTTCCCGGAGGAGCTTATCTTAAAAGCTCTCCGTCAACTGGCATTCATATATTTCTTGCGCGCTTATCACAGACAGGACTCACAATACCTGTTGTATCCCAGCACAGGACAATACACCTGTCTGGAGGGGTATCACAACTGCCGGCAGGACTATAACCTCAGCTAACCTGTGCTTCAACCACAGGAACCCCTTTAACCCTTTATCATATATTATCAACACCTATTACCAGACTAAATTTAGGTTCAGATTCACAGAAGGAAAGCATGGTAAAAGCACTCATACTTACTCACTGCGAATCCCACAAACTGACACCAAAATTGTTAGGTGTCCCCCCAGGGGGGGTAAGTGTCAGGTCAGGCCGAAGCCACGGGGCCAGTGTACCACCTGAGGCATATGTAGATTACCTGATAAGGGCCCCTTAGAATGACTCAGACCACAACAGCAGTATGATCGAAAGCCAATTCTGTTTATTGCACAGTGCAAGTCTTTCTTATAGTGACATACAGTGTTAAGGGGATGACACGTTAGGACCGCGTCATCTTACACAGTTATACAGAGCAAAATACAAGGTAAAGCTGGAACATGAGTTTCTCATAACAATAATTACATAGTCATAATAGGCTAACATCTGCGGAGACAGCAAGGTTTCTGAACCTTCTTATTGACATTATCTTATTCTATCTTATTCTGGGCGTAGGGCCAGGGTACATTGACAAGGCCGAACAGCTAAGGAAACTATCATAACATGCACATAGTTCTCACTACATAATAACCCAGTATAATAAAAGTCTAATCATTTACAAAATGATGCTAATCATCACAAGATGCTGCGAGGAACAAGATGGCTGCCGTCAGGTTTCATATTACCCCTAACACCTACTCTAAACCCCCTAATAAAATAACAAAGCCCCCCAAAAATAAAAAATGCCCTACCCTATTCTAAATTAAAAAAGTTCAAAGCTCTTTTACCTTACCAGCCCTGAACAGGGCCCTTGCGGGGCATGCCCCAAAGAATTCAGCTCTTTTGCCTGTAAAAAAAACACATACAATACCCCACCCCAACATTACAACCCACCACCCACATTACCCTAATCTAACCAAACCCCCCTTAAATAAACCTAACACTAAGCCCCTGAAGATCTTCCTACCTTATCTTCACCATACCAGGTTCACCGATCGGTCCTCGGAAGTGTTGATCCAAGTCCAAGCGGGGGGCTGAAGAGTGACGTCCTTCTCGGGCTGAAGTCTGGATCCAAGCGGTGGCTGAAGAAATCCATCATCGGGCTGAAGTCTTCTATCAAGCCGCATCTTCAATCTTCTTTCTTCTGTAGCGGAGCAGAGCCATCTTCTTCCAAGCCGGACGCGGAACATCTCTTCAACCGACGACTAGACGATGAATGACGGTTCCTTAAGGGACGTCATCCAAGATGGCGTCCCTCGAATTCCGATTGGCTGATAGGGATTTTATCAGCCAATCGGCTTTTCCTACCTTAATTCCGATTGGCTGATAGAATCCTATCAGCCAATCGGAATTTGAGGGACGCCATCTTGGGATGACGTCCCTTAAAGGAACCGTCATTCGTCGGGAAGTCGTCGGAAGAAGAGGACGGATCCGCGCTGGAGGTCTTCAAGATGGAGCCGGTCATCATCGGATGAAGATAGAAGATGCCGCTTGGATCAAGATGGTTGCCGGTCCGGATCGCCTCGGATAGGATGAAGACTTTGGAGCCTCTTCTGGACCTCTTCAGCCGACGGATGATGGATCGCCAGCCCCCCGCTTGGGTTGGATGAAGATTTTGGAGCCAGGAACGATCGGTGATACCCGGTGAGGTGAAGATAAGGTAGGAAGATCTTCAGGGTCTTAGTGTTAGGTTTATTTAAGGGGGGTGGTTTGGGTTAGATTAGGGGTATGTGAGTGGTGGGTTGTAATGTTGGGGGGGGGTATTGTATGTGTTTTTTTTACAGGCAAAAGAGCTGAATTTCTTGGGGCATGCCCCGCAAAGGGCCCTGTTCAGGGCTGGTAAGGTAAAAGAGCTTTGAACTTTTGTAATTTAGAATAGGGTAGGCCATTTTTTTATTTTGGGGGTCTTTGTTATTTTTATTAGGGGGGCTTAGTGTAGGTGTAATTAGTTTAAAATTGTTGTAATTTTGTCTAATGTTTGTAAATATTTTTTTATTTTTTGTAACAGTTCTTTTTTATTTTTTGTACTTTAGTTAGTTTATTTAATTGTATTTATTTGTAGGAATTGTATTTAATTTATTTATTGATAGTGTAGTGTTAGGTTTAATTGTAGATAATTGTAGGTATTTTATTTAATTAATTTAATGATAGTGTAGTGTTAGGTTTAATTGTAACTTAGGTTAGGATTTATTTTACAGGTAATTTTGTTATTATTTTAACTAGGGTAACTATTAAATAGTTCTTAACTATTTAATAGCTATTGTACCTGGTTAAAATAATTACAAAGTTGCCTGTAAAATAAATATTAAATCCTAAAATAGCTACAATGTAATTATTCATTATATTGTAAGCTATATTAGGTTTATTTTACAGGTAAGTATTTAGCTTTAAATAGGAATAAGTTATTTAATAAGAGATTCATTTATTTTGTTAGAATAAAATTATATTTACACTTAGGGGGGTGTTAGGTGCTAGGGTTAGAATTAGCTTTAGGGGTTAATAAATTTAATAGAGTAGCGGTGAGTTCCGGTCGGGCAGATAGGGGTTAATAATTGAAGTTAGGTGTCGGCGATGTTAGGAGGGCAGATTAGGGGTTAATTACTATGTATTATAGGGTTAGTGAGGCGGGAGTGAGGCGGATTAGGGGTTAATAACTTTAATATAGTAGCGGTGAGATCCGCTCGGCAGATTAGGGGTTTAATAAGTGTAGGCAGGTGGAGGCGACATTGGGGTTAATAATATAATATAGGGGTCGGCGGTGTGTTAGGGGCAGCAGATTAGGGGTACATAGCTATAATGAAGTAGGGTGGCGGCGCTTTGCGGTCGGCAGATTAGGGGTTAATTATTGTAGGTAGCTGGCGGCGACATTGTGGGGGGCAGATTAGGGGTTAATAAATATAATATAGGGGGTCGGCGCGTGTTAGGGGCAGCAGATTAGGGGTACATAAGTATAAACGTAGGTGGCGGTCGGCAGATTAGGGGTTAAAAAAATGAATCGAGTGGCGGTGATGTGGGGGGACCTCAGTTTAGGGGTACATAGGTAGTTTATGGGTGTTAGTGTACTTTAGAGCACAGTAGTTTAGAGCTTTATAAACCGTGCGTAGCCCAGAAAGCTCTTAACTACTGACTTTTTTCTGCGGCTGGAGTTTGGTCGTTAGATTTCCTAACTCTCACTTCAGCCACGACTCTAAATACGGAGTTAGAAGATCCCATTGAAAAGAAAGGATACGCAATTGACGTAAGGGATCTGGGTATGGAAAAGTCGCGGTCTGAAAAGTGAGCGGTTAAGACCCTTTCCCTGACTGACTCCAAATACCGGCGGTAGCCTAAAACCAGCGTTAGGAGCCTCTAACGCTGGTTTTCACGGGCTACCGCCAAACTCTAAATCTAGCCCTTAGTATCTTTATTTGAAAACAGCAGTAATGTAAACTTACAAGCAGCCCATCTTGGGCCCAGCACCTGGGTAGCGATTGGCTGATTGGTGGCTAAATGCAGCTCACCCAATTAGCAAGCGCTATCCAGGTTGCTGAATCAAAAATGGCTGGCTCTTAAGCTTACACTTTTTGCTTTTTCAAATAAAGATATGAAAAGAACAAAAGAAAAATTGATAATATGAGTAAATTAGAAAGTTGCCTTAAAATTGCATGCTCTATCTGAATCATACAGTTCAGTAACAAACGCCACTCAGCTCAAATAAAACAGCGATTACATAAGATAAAAATCAAGAGGAGCAAGATGTATTCATCCAGAGTGTAACAAAGTACACACTGTACAAAAGCAAGCAGCCGAACATGGTCCAAACGCCTGCCACGTTTCGATTTGCAGCAACATAACTGTTCTACTGACCATATGTTAACTGACCAGGCACAGCTTATTTATACAACCTATAACTCCTCACCTCCAACACACAATTAACAAATGTATATGTAAAAAGGTGCTATGCTGTTAGTTTTTAAAGGGGAAACACACCAAACAAAATATGCAGTGTTGCCAATACATTATCCTGCAATACATGAATACTTACAAACAGACTTATGTTCAAAGTTGTATGCAAAAAGTTTAGGCACCACTGACAAATTTCCATGATTTTCATTTATAAAATAATTGGGTGTTTGGATCAGCAATTTCATTTTGATCTATCAAATAACTGAAGGACACAGTAATATTTCATGTAGTGAAATGAGGGTTTATTGGATTAACAGAAAATGTGCAATATGCATCCAAAAACGAAATTAGACAGGTGCATAGTGCATACATTTGGGCCACCCTTTTCATTTTTGTTGATTTGAATACCTGTAACTAATTAGCACTGATTAATTGGAAGACACATTGGTTTGGTGAGCCTATTTTGCCTTGAACTTCATAGACAGGTGCATGCAGTCCATTAGAAAGGGTATTTAAGGTGGCCAATTGCAAGTTTTTGTTCTCTTTGACTCTCCTCTGAAGAGTGGCAACATGGGGGCCTCAAAGCAACTCTCAAATTACTGAAAAACAAAGATTATTCAACATTATAGTTTAGGGGAAGGCTACAAAAAGCTATCACAGAGATTTAAGCTGTCAGTGTCCACTGTGAGTAACATAGTGAGGAAATGGAAGACCATAGGCCACCGTTCTTGTTAAGACCAGAAGTGTCAGGCCAAGAAAAATATCGGAGAGGCAAAGGCAAAGAATGGTCAGAACGGTCAAAAACAGCCCACATGACCACCTCCAAAGACCTACATCATCAACTTGCTGCAGATGGTGTCACTGTGCATCGTTCCAACCAATTCAGCACACTTTTTCACAAGGAGAAGCTGTATAGGAGAGTGATGAGGAAGAAGCCTTTTCTGCACACACCGCCCCCACAAACAGAGTAGTTTTAGGTATGCAAATTCAAATTTGGACAAGCAGCTTCATTATGAAGAATGGACTGATTGAAAACAAAGATTGAGTTATTTGGTTATAACAAGGGGCGTTATGCATGGCAGCAAAAGAACACAGCATTCAAAGACAAACACTTGCTACCCACAGTAAAATCTTGGGTGGATGTTCCTTCATGCTGCGGGGGCCAGTGCCGGTACTGGGAATCTTGTTAAAGTTAAGGTTCACATGGATTACACTCAATATCAGCAGATACTTGAGAATAATGTTGAGGAATTAGTCACAAGTTGAAGTTATGCAGGGGCTGGATATTTTAACAAGACAATGACCCAAAACACTGCTCAAAATCTACTCTGGCCTTATGCAGAGGAACAAGTGCAATGTTGTGGAATGGCCATCCCAATCCCCAATCCTTAATATCATTGAAAATCTGTGGGGTGATTTGAAGCGGGCTGTCCATGCTCGGCAACCATCAAACCTAACTGAACTGGAGATGTTTTGTAAGGAGGAATGGTCCAAAATACCTTCATCCAGAATTCAGACACTCATTACAGGCTATAGAAGCATCTAGAAGCTGTTATTTCTGCTAAAGGAGGCTCTACTAAATATTGATGCAATATTTCTGTTGGGGTGCTCAAATTTATGCACCCATCTAATTTTGTTTGGATGCATATTGCAAATTTTCTGTTAATCCTATAAACCTCATATCACTACTGAAATATTACTGTGTCCTTCAGTTATTTGATAGATTAAAATAAAATTGCTGATCCAAACACCCAATTATTTATAACTGAAAATCATGGAAATTGTCAGGGGTCCCTAAACTTTTGCATACCACTTGTATAAAAAAATATATACAGTATATATATATATATATATATATATATATATATATATATATATATATATATATGGTACAATAGTACTCAGAAAGTGTAATAGTGAGAAAACATCATACTGATATATGTCCATATCAATCTGCCCATTAGCTGTTATTTGAGATATCTAAATGCAATTCTTATCAACAAGCATATATGTAAAGGTTTAGCTGATGGACATAATGTCAAAAAGTTCATCATGTTCATACATGATCAACATTCAATTTTACATCCCAATCTGAATGTAAGCCTATTTGCATCCGATTGTCCAGCTGAAAAATCTAGAACACTTCTCTTTTGCTGAAAACCTCTCCTCTATTACCCCCTCTGGGGTGTCTGGAAATCTGCTGGACACCCTGGAAAGTCAACAGAGAACTATCTGAGTTATGTTCTCTTTTGAATTGTAGGAATATAGGTGTGCTAGACTCAGGATCGTCTATGGAGCGCAAATGTTCCAAGAAACGATCCTTAAAAGCTCTTGTAGTTTGCCCTGTGTATTGTTTTTGGCATCCCCTACAGGTCAAAAGATAAATTACATAACACGAGTTACAGGTTATATGTTCTTGTATCTTAAAAAAAATATATATTTTTTTTCTATCTGAATCATGAAAGAAAACAATTGGGTTCAGTATCCCTTTAAAGAGACATTTTTTTTTAATAAAAGAGATAATGCAATTTTAAACAACTTTTCACTGTACTTCTTTTTTCAAATTAACTCCATTCTCTTGATATTCTTTGTTGAATTAGGAACAATGCACAACTGGGAGCTAGCTCAACACATCTGATGAGCCAATGACAAGATGCATATATGTGAAGCCACCAATCAGCAGCTAGCTCCTAGCACTGCATTGCTATTCCTGATCCTACTTAGCTATGTTTTTCAACAATGGAAACCAAGAGAACAAAGCAAATTAGATAATAGAAGTAAATTGAAAAGTTGTTTAAAATGGTATGCTTTTTCCAAATTATAAACAGTTAAAGGGACAGTCTACACCAGAATTTTTGTTGTTTAAAAATATAGATAATCCATTTATTACCCATTTCCCAGTTTTGCATACCCAACACTGTTATATCAATATAGTTTTTACATCTGTGATTACCTTGTATCTAAGCCTCTGCAGACTGCTCCCTTATCTCAGTTCTTTTATTTTAGCCAATCAGCGATGACTCTTAAATAACTCCATGGGAGTGAGCACAATGTTTTCTTTATCACACACATGGACTAGCAGTGTCTAACTGTCAAAAACTGTCAAAATGCACTGAGATAAGAGGCAGTTCAATGGCTTAGAAATTAGAATATGAGCCTACCTAGGTTTAGCTTTCCACAAAGAATACCATGAGAACAAAGCAAATTTGATGATAAAAGTAAATTGGAAAGATGTTTAAAATTGCTGCCCTATCTGAATCATAAAAGTTTAATTTTTTTCTCCCTTTAATCGTGACTTTACTGACACTTTAAATGAGCACTATACTCGCTCTGTAAGATGTAAGAAAACTATTAGTGCTTTTTTATTTTATGAGGTTATACACCTTAAAGACTGACTATCTTTTAAAGATAAAACAACGGCAAATTATAAAATATTGTGGATATTCTTTTCTGGTATGCTTACAGTTTCTTTGTCAGATAGACAGACAGACCAAGACAAACAGACAGACAGAGAGATCACATCAGAATTAAAAGCAATCGGAAGAGGTTAGTGCTGTTAGTAGACTATAAGGAGGATGCATTATTTGTATACCTATGTATGTACATATTTTTGGTTGGTTAAACATATAATATTCTAAACTGTATTATAAGTCTGCATCTGTAACTCTCAGTAAGTCTCTAGAATAGGCTCGTGGTCACATTAAATCTCCCTAGAGAACATATGCTGGATGTCATGAAGAAAATATTTAGATGCTAAGGAGAGGGCAGCTGGGAATCGTATAACATTTCCTTCCTTGGCAGGGCTTTCACACCGAAAAGTACAAGATGAAAATCTTAAAGTACTCTCTAGCATCAAACTCTTCCAAAAGAATTTTGTAACCAATGGCTCTTTTCCCCCGTGTATTTAAAGGAATATGAAACTCAATTTTTTTCTTTCATGATTCAGATAGAGCATGTAACTTAAAGCAACTTTCTAATTTACTCCTATTATCACTTTCTCTTTGTTTTCTCAGTATCTTTATTTTAAAAGCAGGAAAATAAGCTTAGGAGCCAGCCAATTGTTGCTTCAGCACGTAGGTAGCACTTGCTGATTGGTGGCTAAATGTAGCACGAAGATAATAAGCTTGCATTCCTGCTTTTTTCAAATAAAGATGCCAAGAAAACGAAGAAAAATTGACAATAGGAGTAAAATTAGAAAGTTGCTTAAAATTGTATGGTCTATCTGAATCATGAAAGAAAAAAAAATGGGTTTCATATTCCTTTAATGCTTGTGAGTGGGTTAAACACAAAGTTAAAGAAACAAAAGACATAAATAATAGAAACTCCCTATCAATACTATTGTCCCAGATAAATTATTAGAACAATACCCCACATGCAAGTCTGTATATTTATAACAGCAGCGTTTATCTAAGAATTAAGTATTCTTTGACTGCCTGTCCGGTTTTGCTATTATTTAAACTCTATTTTGCTATCAAGTTTTTGTTGAGTCAATAATCCCGTGTTCTCACCATGAGCTATAAAGAAGCTTCACACATGCTCTGAAGTGACAGTCCTGTCACGCCATTGCAAAAAGGTAAGCTCAGGAGCGTGCACGAGTCTGCAGCTCTATATAGCAGCAGTTTTGCAACAATGTTATACATTAGCAAGAACACTAGATGGCAGCACTGTTTCCTGTCAACTAGTGCTCCAGACATGCACGCTACCTACCTAAATATCTCTTAAACAAAGAATAACAAAAGAGCAAAGCAAGTTTGATAACAGAAGAAAATTAGATTTGTTTCTCTGGTATAAAACAATAAGTAATCAAAATTATGTATTGGGTTTAAACTGTCCCTTTAAAAGAATAGTCTAGTTAAGATTAAACTTTCATGATTCAGATAGAGCATTCAATTTTAAGCAACTTTCTAATTTACCCCTATTATCAATTTTTCTTCATTCACTTGGTATCTTTTTTTAAAAAAATAAATCTGAATCATGAAAGTTTCATTTTGACTATACTATTCCTTTAATCTATTCAAAGCGCATATTAATTGTATAATTTAACATAAATTGATATAATGATGATTTGTGCAACAAACATTGAAGATTCATTTTAGATCATTTTAGCTTAAAGGGACATTAAACCACTATTTTTTCTTTCATGATTCAGATAGAGAATATAATTTAAAAAAAAAAATCCACTTTGCGTTGCTCACTTGTCATGCTTTGTCTAACATTTATAAATTAGAGAAAATGCTATAATATTGCAAAGTATTAATCTGGCTACTTCATAATGGGAAAAGTACTACAACTTAAATAGTGCTAAAACATGATTTGCTGACAAAACGTTTGATTTTGCATTAGTGACCAGACATTGCATAATTTGTAGCTCTTTAGTCAAATTATCTGTGACATAAGCACCTCCAGTTATTCTGGCACACTCCCCCCCCCCCACCCCCCCAGCAGTTTTTCCTTTAAAAATTCTATTAATATTTAAAAAAAAAAAATGCTTCTCATTGCAGTGCTCTTTATTCTTTAGAAATGGGTCCTTGACATTTACCTCCTTGCTGATCTTTTTCCAGAGTGCCTTTTGTCTTGACTGTGGAGCCTGTGTGGCCCTAGAACTAATAAGGACTTAATAGTATTCAAGAACTTGGTCCATTTGAGGTTTGATAGTTCACCTTAAAAAATACATTAAAAAATAAATACTATCTGAATATATATTTTATGCCACCACCCCAAAGGGTTTTTTTTATAACTTTTTACACCCAAAATTTACAACAAAAGGGGCATTTTCTGTTTACTTCTGAGTCTTTTCTGGGACACAGTCATTTGGGGTTCAAGACCTGCTAAATTTGAATGTGATTCTAATGTTATAATCTATTCGATGATTCAATACGACACACATTTGATCAGCCTTTTTGATTTACCTTTGGACAAAATGGGCTACTCAGGATACACAATCCATAGTGGGTCTATTCCATTTCCAGAAATCAAAGCAAATCTTTGTAAATGGTTTTTAGATCATATTTTTTTATTTTTCATACTCACATCCTGATAAAGGGCTACATTCTAAGTGGAGCGCAAAATAACGCTTTCGCAAAAGTGATATTTGCGCTCCACTTAGTAATACCAGTGCACGCGAATGTGTGCTGGTATTACAAGTTAGGTGCAATGCGAATGTAACTTCGCATTTGCATTGCACAGAAGCATTGCGCTCATTTTAGCACGCTTTCATAGGCTCCAATGGGAGCTTCATTCTGATGCCATCAGACACGGCATGAGTACTAGCGCGGCGAAGGGGGTAAGTTGCACAGCGATGGGCAGCAAATATAAATACACAGTATATGTATATGAGTATATACCGTATATATGTATTTATGTGTTTATATGTGTATATACACATTTTAAAACATGAATATATATTTATATAAGCATAAATATTTACAGAAAACATGCAGTCCCCTTAGACCGCATTTCTCTAACACCGCACACCCTCCACTTTTAACCCATTAAAGCTGCTTTTTTGCAGTTACATTTTTAAAAAATAAAGTTGTTTTTAAACACACCACATTATTTTGGGGGCAGTTGGGGGGCATTTAGAAAATTAACCAGAGATCTGATCTCTTGTTAATTTTATGAGCTTGCTGTAGCAATAACCAAACTTGTTTTATGGGCGAGGAAAAAAATTAGTGCTATACTTGTCATCGAGCCCAAAGTAGGTTAAGCATTATGGGGCTATAAATAAGCTGAACAGATAAATATACCTTTCCTTAAATGTTTTTACACTAAATAAAGTTCATGATTTTCCCCTGGCTTTAGCTGTGAGGTTAGTCCTTATTTTATGTTAACATGGAGTAATTAAAATGTCTTGACTGTGGCTCTAAGGAATCAGTGAAATGTATTCCTTTAAACATGATACGCATAATACCAAACACTCCCCGACCTTTGTGACCTTGATGTGTGAAATGTACTCGCTCACTCAACACCCAAGTGATGTATTGCAGCTCTGGTCAACCCCTCTTTATGTCTCTATATACATTTAATGCTTATTAACATGCATGTTAGTATGGGCTTTTTTCTATGCAAGTTTTTTGTAATGTCATTGTCTTTTTTACTAGAGTAGAAATATTATAAACTGAATTGTCCTCTTTATAAAAGAAATATAAGGTTTCAAAAACTTGATCTTATGATAAAACAGTAATGCTGGTTTATACTTATTATTTGCTATCATCTATCTATCATCTATCTATCATATATCTATCTATCATCATCAATCTACTATCATCTATCTATGTATTTATTTATTTTTAATCTATCTATCTATCTATCTATCTATCTATCTATCTATCTATCTATCTGTCTGTCTGTCTGTCCATCTGCCCATCTGTCTCTCTGTCTGCCTGTCTCTATCTGTCTGTCTATATATCTATATAATCTATTATCTATCTATCTATCTATCTATCTATCTATCTATCTATCTATATTTATCTATCATCTATTGCCTCGATCAAAGTCTGATGGGAGCTGAATTCTCCACAGTTTTTTTTTTCATCCCAAAAATTCTACTTTTCGATTTGGCAAAATCACAATAGCAAGATTTTGGCTCTTTATCCCATTCACAAATAGGTTTTCGGCTGCATGTATTTACAATATGGAGCCGAAAACTGCTCAGCAATTACAATATGTTTTAAACTCAATTTTCAACTACTTTAAAAGTTCAGTTTTGGCTTATCGAGTCTGGCACCTGAAGTCACTTGATGATTCCTTGGAAGGGCTTTCCGGCCACTTATTAGACTTATTTCATGGCTGTTTCCAAACAGCCTTTCACATTGCACCTACTAAACAATGGCACCTGGAGACTTTTAGAGGTTTGTTAACATAGGTGGTATTAATTCATTAAACCTCCATTCATCCCTATTGGAGAGACTGCATTCAGTTAACAGAGTACACAATTACAATTGTATAGGCACTATTACAAAAATATAAATGTGATGACTATCTGATATAATGTACATCTATGGGGATCTGAAGAAAACACACTTCAGGACACCTTCTCTACAAATGGTATGATTTCATATTTTATACTTAATATTTGATTATATTTCTCACCCGTGCTGCTGTGATTGTACAGGCATTTTTATAATTGTGATTTTACAGAAAATCACATAATCGTGGCTTTCAGATTTAGCTATTGCAATCCGTTTCCATCCACACCACTGCTAACCTATCTAAAATAATCTATAAGGTTACTGGTTGTGGCAGACTGTGCATAGTTTTTCTATTGCTATATGGGCATTTGACAACTTTCATAAGGATTGTTTAAAGGTCTGGTTCCATTTTGGAGTGAACTGCACCCAAAATAGCAACTGTGAGTTTCTAAGTAAAACACTTTATACTATAATATAAAAGGCCAAGTGTGTTTGTCTCCAGTAGAGACTGTGCAAGGACAAACACATCTGGCTTTCAACAAACTGACCTGGCACCTGATTTGTGAAGGGGCAAGGCTAGCCGGGTGTGAAGGGGCGGGTCAGACGTACGTAATGGGGGCGGAGCTGGGGTGTGATGGGCAGAGCCGGGCGGGCATTACGGTGTGGAGCCGGGCGGGAGCGGCTGTTGCTGACTACCCAACTGCCGTGAGAGAGAGAGTACATAAGAGGGAGGGATAGAGAGCAAAAGAGGGGGGAGATAGAGCAAAAGAGGGGGAGAAAGAGCAAAACAGAGGTGGGAGAGAGAGCAAAAGAGAGGTGGGAGAGCCAAAGAGAGGGGAGAGAGAGAGACAAAGAGAGGGGGGGTAGAGTGCCAAAGAGAGGAGTGAGAGAGAGCAAAAGAGAGGGGTGAGAGAGCAAAAGAGAGGTGGGAGAGAGAGCAAAAGAGAGGGTTAGAGAGCAAAAGAGAGGGGTGAGAGAGCAAAAGAGAAGTGGGATAGAGAGCTCAAGAGGGGGGGAGAGAGTCAAAGAGAGGGGTGAGAGAGTAAAAGAGAGGGGTGAAAGAGGAAAAGAGAGGGGTGAGAGAGCAAAAGAGAGGGGTGAGAGTAAAAGAGAGGTGGGTGAGAGAGCAAAAGAGAGGTGGGAGAGATAGCAAAAGATGGGGAGAGAAAGCAAAAGAGAGGGGAGATAGAGCAAAAGAGAGGATGAGGGAGAGAGAGAGCAAAAGAGAGGGGTGAAAGAGCAAAAGAGAGGGGTGAGAGAGCAAAAGAGAGGGGTGAGAGAGCAAAAGAGAGGTGGGAGAGAGAGCTCAAGAGAGGGGGAGAGAGTCAAAGAGAGGGGTGAGAGAGTAAAAGAGAGGGGTGAAAGAGGAAAAGAGAGGGGTGAGAGAGCAAAAGAGAGGGGTGAGAGCAAAAGAGATGGGTGAGAGAGCAAAAGAGAGGTGGGAGAGAGAGCTCAAGAGAGGGGGAGAGAGTCAAAGAGAGGGGTGAGAGAGTAAAAGAGAGGGGTGAAAGAGGAAAAGAGAGGGGTGAGAGAGCAAAAGAGAGGGGTGAGAGCAAAAGAGATGGGTGAGAAAGCAAAAGAGAGGTGGAAGAGAGAGAAAAGAGGATGAGAGAAAACAAAAGAGAGAGGAGAGATAGAGCAAAAGAGAGGGGGAGGAGAGAGAGAGAGCAAAAGAGAGGGGGGAGAGAGGGGGGAGAGAGCAAAAGAGAGGGGGAGAGTGATCAAAAGAGAGGGGAGAGAAAGAGAGCAAAAGAGAGGGGGGGAGAGAGCAAATGATAGGGGGAGAGCAAAAGAGAGGGGGAGAGAGGAGAGAGCAAAAGAGAGAGGGCGAGAGAGAGTAAAAGAGAGGGGGAGAGAGAGAGAGCAAAAGAGAGGGGGAGAGAGAGAGAGCGCAAAGGAGAGGGGAAGAGAAAGAGCACAAAAGAGTGGGGCGAGAGAGTGCAAAAAAGAAAAAAAGAGCAAAAGAGAGGGGGAGAGAAAGAGAGCAAGAGAGGTGGAAGAGAGAGAAAGAGCAAAAGAGAGGGTGGAGAGAAAGCAAAAGAGAGGTGGGAGAGAGAGAAAAAAAGAGAGGTGGGAGAGGGATAGCAAAAGAGAGGGGGGAGAGAGAATGCATAATAGAGGGAGAAGAGAAAGAGAAAGAGAGGGGGAGAGAAAGAGCAAAAAAGAGGGGGGGAGAGAGAGCAAAAGAGAGGGGGAGAGAGAGAGCAAAAGAGAGGGGAGAGAGAGAGAGCAAAAGAGAGGGGGGAGAGAGAGTGAGCAAAAGAGAGGGGGAGAGCGAGAGCAATAGAGAGGGGGGAGAGAGAGCAAAAGAGAGGGGGGAGAGAGATAGTGCAAAATAGAGGGTTGAGAAAGACAGAGCAAAAGAGAGGGGGGGAGAGAGAGAGAGCAAAAGAGAGTAGGGAGAAAGAGCAAAAGAGAGGAGAGAGAGCAAAAGAGAGGGGGAAAAGAAAGTCTCAATCCCCCCTTCCTTGCTGCTTTCTAAGAGACCCTTTAACGAGATTGCGCAATCGTGAACATGTTTTTATAGTGGACAGTCCTGTATGAATGCTAAGTCCAATTTCATTCACGAGAGTGTTATCTATTATTGAAAGAGCATTTGTGACTGTGAGTTCAATAATAGATGCCCTGTTGTGTACGAGGTTGGACTTAGTGTGCATGTTAGTGTAGTGTTGGCATGCGCAAAAAACAACATTTCAGTGTATAGTGTTGTGTAGCTGTCATTATTATTTTGCCATTAATATGCTGTCATTAATATGTTGTCGTTAATATGTTGTTATTAATATTCTGTCATTAATATACTGTCATCAATATATTGTCATCAATATGTTATTATTAATATGCTGTCATTAATATGTTGTCATTAATGTGTTGTCATGAAGATACTGTCATTAATATGTTATCATTAATATGTTGTCATTAATATGCTGTCATTAATATGTTGTTATTAATGTGTTGTCATTAAAATGCTGTAATTAATATGCTGTCATTAATATGTTGTCATTAATATGTTGTCATTAAGATGTTGTCATTAATATAATGTCATTAATATGTTGTCATTAATATGTTGTCAATGATATGTTGTCATTAATGTGTTGTCATTAAGATAGTCATTGAGGCACCGGAAGGGGAGGAGCTAGCTGCAACGTGGGACGCTAGCACTTGGCTCTAGAGAGATGGGCAATACCAAACTACCCCTACCTGCGGTATTCCTTGGCCAGGGGAGATACAACCCAGCCTGGATGGACTATAGCAGAGCCAGTACCTCATTTGCAGGTAGACTCAGAAGCAGAGTCGTGACGCCAAGTGGTGTTCAAACACAGTATTAGCCCAAACTGTATGCTGTAAAGAAAAACAAACAGCCAACTTGGTGGTGCTACCTGGAGCAAAGATCAGAAGGGGAGCGGAGTTAAGGCGGGCCATGGGATAAGCTGAGGCGGCCATCACGGAGGTATCCGAGACCGGCAGCCTCTCAACATACCGTTGCTGATAACCCCCCCCCAGGAGGACCCTATGTAAAAACTGCGGTAGCCTGGTACAGTAAGCAGTTCGTGTGTAACCTGGGGCAGCTGCCGAGATTCAGGACTGCCTGCTGGAGGGATCATCGGACAAACCAGGCAGACTAACAATTTAAACGCTATACTGCAAAGAAAAAACAAACACTCATCCTGGTGGCAATACCTGGAGCAGTGACCAGAAGTAGAGCGGAGTCAAGGCGGGTCAACTGAGGCTGCGAGCACGGAGGTGTCCGAGACCGGCGGCCTCTTAACATACCGTTTCTGGTAACTCCCAAACAGAAGGACCCCAAGTAAAGGCTGTGGTAACCTGCTCCAGGAAGTGGATTATTGTGAGATCCGGGACAACTGCAAGAGTTTTTGTCGGAGAGACTACCTAACAAACCAGGTACTACGGGCAAGGCTCATTTTTTTTTCTGCTTTAAGATCCTCTCTCTACCAAAAATTGTGACTTTCTTTAAAGACAGGACATAAATACCAAAGTTTAAAAAGATTAATGCTAAGGTAAACCTGGGAAAATTGGAAGAAAGTGGCTACTGAGGATGGATAATTAAAAAGAGACTTGACGGGTAATACATCACTCAGAAAAAGACACTTTCTACTCTGTCTGCTGGCTGGGTAGCCTGCATAAATCGCTCAAGCTGACATAAATAGTAGTTAAGCAAAATACTTTTGAACAAAGACTACACCATAGAATAATACATTTATTGTTGGGGGACAAATAACTAAATGTGTTTTTTGTTGGTGTGGTAGAAAAGTTTCTTTGGGAGAGGTATGAAGGTATTGGCTCCTTAATGGTTTTTTTTAATTTATAGTGGTCATCTCCCCCCATCTGTTATTTCTTAGAATATATCAACATCTGAACAAAGAGATTAGGGTTTAAGTGGTTTTGCTGAAACTTTGGATAGGTATATAAAGATGTTTTCACTTGCATATTATTAATATATGGTACATTTTCAGATGGTTAAGACTTAAAAATACTGAGAAACTGGTCCTAAAGACAAATTACTTTAACCATAACTCTTATATGTGTATAATAAGACAGTGGTCAAGGCTTTTTTACTATTATATATATATAGTGGCTCCCTGTAAGGACAGCAATACGTGTATACAAAAGGTTGCCTAAGTGGCATGAGCACTTTGTCTTCTTTTTCTTTTTTCTTTTCTTTTTTTTTTTTCTCTATATTTATATAAGCAAATATTGCTATTTGGTTGAATGTTCACATTACCATACTACTATTATTATCACAAATATTAATATACAAGGGTGGTTTGTAGATTTGTGTCTTATATTCACGAGTTAGATCACATATTCAATCCGTAATAGCTACTCAATTAGCTGATTTATTTAATCAGTCACTTCTAACAGGAGTTGTTCCAAAAGACTGGAAAATTGGCAATGTAGTCCCTCTTCATAAAAAGGGTAGTAGGGAAGATTCTGCTAACTATAGGCCAGTCAGTTTGACCTCAATTGCAGGGAAATTAATGGAAACTATTTTAAAGGAAAGACTTGTATCTTTCATTCAGACAAATAACTTAGAAGACAAAGGACAGCATGGTTTCACTGCTGGAAGATCATGCCTGACTAATCTAATTTATTTCTTTGACCATGTAACTAAAATAATAGACCAGGGAGGAGCCGTAGAGGTTGCATATCTAGACTTTAGCAAAGCATTTGACACCGTCCCACACAACAAACTTATTCACAAAATGTATTGCCTTGGAATAGATGCTAAGATTGTTAAGTGGGTAGAATGCTGGCTTAAAGATAGACGACAGAGGGTTTCAATTAATGGAGTACATTCAAATGAGGCATCGGTTACTAGTGGTGTTCCCCAAGGGTCAGTTCTTGGGCTTGTTTTGTTTAACATGTTCATAAGTGATATTGGAAGTGGGCTTAAGCGGAAGGTTTGCTTGTTTGCTGATGATACAAAAATTTGTAACAGGGTAGATGTTCCAGGAGGAGTTGATCAAATGAACTGTGATATTAATAAACTAGAGGACTGGTAAAATAAATGGTATCTGAAATTTAATATTACCAAGAGCAAAATTATGCATATAGGATCCAAAAACCCAAAGGCCAATTATAGTCTCAATGGTACATTAATGAATGTAATTAAAGAAGAAAGGGATTTGGGAATTATTATTTCAGATGATTTAAAATGTGGTACACAATGCTGCAGTGCAGCCAGCAAGGCCAGTCAAATGCTTGGTTGCATTGGAAGAGGTTTTAGTAGCAGAAATAGCAAGGTTCTTATGCCACTTTACAGATCATTAGTTAGACCAAATCTGGAATACTGTGTACAGTTCTGGAGACCATATCTTCAGAAAGATATAAATAAACTAGAAGCTGTCCAAAGGAGGGCTACTAAAATGGTACATGGTCTAAAATATAAAATGTACAAAGAAAGACTCTATGATCTAAAAATGTATAGTTTAGAGGATAGAAGGGAAAGAAGTGACATGATAGAAACCTTCAAATATATGAAGGGACCTAATAAAATAGAAGCTGAAAGCATTTTTCACAAAAAAATAAATGCCAAAACAAGGGGTCACAATCTAAAGTTATAGGGTAGCAGATTCAGGAGAAATTTAAGGAAGCATTTTTTTACAGAAAGGGTGGTGGATTCATGGAATGAACTTCCATTTGAGGTGGTAAACACAAAGACTGTAAAGGAATTTAAAAATGCCTGGGACGTGCATAAGGCTATCCTAAGGAAAAAGTAACGTGTAATATGGGTAGACTTGATGGGCCTTTTTGGTTCTTATCTACCGTCAAATTCTATGTTTCTATGTTTCTATGTTTCATATAGAAATCCCAAATAATTCCAGCACTGTTGTGTGGCTGGCTTTGCCTTTGTATTTGTTTTTTCATTAACACGTTAGTTGTGGTGTTTTTTATTATTTTTTATTTGTCCCACAAATTATTTGGGTTGTTTTTCACAGTTGTTAGATAGAAAGAAATAGGACAGTAACTGTTACTATTTTGGTTAATTCACAAGTGAAGTCTGGAAAGATATATTTCACATACTAAAACTTTATCACCCAACATGCCGCCTAAGCCAAAAGATAAAAAACCTAAGCCGAACGAAAATAGTTCAGAAACACATATACAGAATGAAAGCGGTTTAAGTTGTACAGATAACGCACTGCTAATACAGCAGATATCAGAGTTAGTGATGCCACAATTTGAGTCCCTAAGACAAGAAATGGCCGCGGCTACAAATGAAATTAAACAGTTTGCAACATGCATAAATGAGTTAGAACTGAGAGTTTCAGATCTAGAAGACAGGTCAGTAATACAGGACCAGATGACAAATACACATAATAGTAAACTTAATTCTCTACAATCTAAAATAGAAGAATTAGAAGACAGATCTAGGCGCAACAACCTTACGGCTAGATTTAGAGTTTTGTCGGTAACGACCCGCGTAGCTAACGCTGGCTTTTTTCTGGCCGTACCTTTTAAATAACTCTGGTATTGAGAGTCCACAGAATGGCTGCGTTAGGCTCCAAAAAAGGAGCGTAGAGCATATTTAACGCAACTTCAACTCTCGATACCAGAGTTGCTTACGGACGCGGCCAGCTTCAAAAACGTGCTCGTGCACGATTCCCCCATAGGAAACAATGGGGCTGTTTGAGCTGAAAAAAAACCTAACACCTGCAAAAAAGCCGCGTTCAGCTCCTAACGCAGCCCCATTGTTTGCTATGGGGAAACACTTCCTACGTCTGCACCTAACACTCTAACATGTACCCCGAGTCTAAACACCCCTAACCTTACACTTATTAACCCCTATTCTGCCGCCCCCGCTATCACTGACCCCTGCATATTATTATTAACCCCTAATCTGCTGCTCCGTAAACCGCCGCTACTTGCATTATCGATATGTACCCCTAATCTGCTGTCCCTAACACCGCCGACCCCTATATTATATTTATTAACCCCTAATCTGCCCCCCACAATGTTGACTCCACCTGCCTACACTTATTAACCCCTAATCTGCCGAGCGAACCGCATCACTATTATAATAAAGTTATTAACCCCTAATCCGCCTCACTAACCCTATAATAAATAGTATTAACCCCTAATCTGCCCTCCCTAACATCGCCAACACCTAACTTCAAACATTAACCCCTAATCTGCCGACTGGAGCTCACCGCTATTCTAATAAATGTATTAACCCCTAAAGCTAAGTCTAACCCTAACACTAACACCCCCTAAATTAAATATAATTTAAATCTAACGAAATTAATTAACTCTTATTAAATAAATTATTCCTATTTAAAGCTAAATACTTACCTGTAAAATAAATCCTAATATAGCTACAATATAAATTATAATTATATTACAGCTATTTTAGGATTTATATTTATTTTACAGGTAACTTTGTATTTATTTTAACCAGGTACAATAGCTATTAAATAGTTAAGAACTATTTAATAGCTAAAATAGTTAAAATAATTACAAAATTACCTGTAAAATAAATCCTAACATAAGTTACAATTAAACCTAACACTACACTATCAATAAATAAATTAAATAAAATAACTACAATTACCTACAATTAAACCTAACACTACACTATCAATAAATTAATTAAATACAATATCTACAAATAAATACAATGAAATAAACTAACTAAAGTACAACAAATAAAAAAGAACTAAGTTACAAAAAATAAAAAAATATTTACAAACATCAGAAAAATATTACAACAATTTTAAACTAATTACACCTACTCTAAGCCTACTAATAAAATAACAAAGACCCCCAAAATAAAAAAAATGCCCTACCCTATTCTAAATTACTAAAGTTCAAAGCTCTTTTACCTTACTAGCCCTGAACAGGGCCCTTTGCGGGGCATGCCCCAAAGAATTCAGCTCTTTTGCCTGTAAAAAAACACATACAATACCCCCCCAACATTACAACCCACCACCCACATACCCCTAATCTAACCCAAACCCCCCTTAAATAAACCTAACACTAAGCACCTGAAGATCTTCCTACCTTGTCTTCACCATGCCAGGTATCACCGATCGTTCCAGGCTATGAAATCTTCATCCAAGCCCAAGCGGGGGCTAGACAGCCATCATCCGAAGGCTGAAGAAGTCCAGAAGAGGCTCCAAAGTCTTCATCCTATCCGGGAAGAAGAGTAGATCCAGACTGGCAACCATCTTCTTCCAAGCGGCATCTTCTATCTTCATCCGATGAGGACCAGCTCCATCTTGAAGACATCCACCGCGGACCCATCTTCTTCTTCCGACGACTTCCCGACGAATGACGGTTCCTTTAAGGGACGTCATCCAAGATGGCGTCCCTCGAATTCTGATTGGCTGATAGGATTCAATCAGCCAATCGGAATTAAGGTAGGGAAATTCTGATTGGCTGATCCGATCAACCAATCAGATTGAGCTCGCATTCTATTGGCTGTTCCGATCAGCCAATAGAATGCAAGCTCAATCTGATTGGCTGATCGGATCAGCCAATCGGATTGAACTTGATTATGATTGGCTGATTCCATCAGCCAATCAGAATTTTCCTACCTTAATTCTGATTGGCTGATAGAATCCTATCAGCCAATCGGAATTCGAGGGACGCCATCTTGGATGACGTCACTTAAGGGAACCGTCATTCGTCAGGAAGTCATCGGAAGAAGAAGATGGGTCCGCGGTGGATGTCTTCAAGATGGAGCCGGTCCTCATCGGATGAAGATAGAAGATGCCGCTTGGAAGAAGATGGTTGCCGGTCCGGATCTACTCTTCTTCCCGGATAGGATGAAGACTTTGGAGCCTCTTCTGGACTTCTTCAGCCGTCGGATGATGGATGTCTAGCCCCCGCTTGGGCTTGGATGAAGATTTCAGAGCCTGGAACGATCGGTGATACCTGGCATGGTGAAGACAAGGTAGGAAGATCTTCAGGGGCTTAGTGTTAGGTTTATTTAAGGGGGGTTTGGGTTAGATTAGGGGAATGTGGGTGGTGGGTTGTAATGTTGGGGGGGGTATTGTATGTGTTTTTTTTATTTATTTTGGGGGTCTTTGTTATTTTATTAGGGGGCTTGGAGTAGGTGTAATTAGTTTAAAATTGTTGTAATATTTTTCTGATGTTTGTAAAAAAAATTTTATTTTTTGTAACTTAGTTCTTTTTTATTTTTTGTACTTTAGTTAGTTTATTTCATTGTATTTATTTGTAGATATTGTATTTAATTAATTTATTGATAGTGTAGTGTTAGGTTTAATTGTAGGTAATTGTAGGTATTTTATTTAATTTATTTATTGATAGTGTAGTGTTAGGTTTAATTGTAACTTAGGTTAGGATTTATTTTACAGGTAATTTTGTAATTATTTTAACTATTTTAGCTATTAAATAGTTCTTAACTATTTAATAGCTATTGTACCTGGTTAAAATAAATACAAAGTTACCTGTAAAATAAATATAAATCCTAAAATAGCTAAGATATAATTATAATTTATATTGTAGCTATATTAGGATTTATTTTACAGGTAAGTATTTAGATTTAAATAGGAATAATTTATTTAATAAGACAATTTATTTTGTTAGATAAAAATTATATTTAACTTAGGGGGGTGTTAGTGTTAGGGTTAGACTTAGCTTTAGGGGTTAATACATTTATTAGAATAGCGGTGAGCTCCAGTCGGCAGATTAGGGGTTAATACTTGAAATTAGGTGTCGGTGATGTTAGGGAAAGCAGATTAGGGGTTAATACTATTTATTATAGGGTTATTGAGGCGGGAGTGAGGCGGATTAGAGGTTAATAACTTTATTATAGTAGCGGTGTAGGTGGCGGCGCTTTGCGGTCGGCAGATTAGGGGTTAATTATTGTAGGCAGGTGTCGGCGACGTTGAGGAGGGCAGATTAGGGGTTAATAAATATAATATAGGGGTCGGCGGTGTTAGGGGCAGCAGATTAGGGGTACATAGCTATAATGTAGGTGGCGGCTCTTTGCGGTCGGCAGATTAGGGGTTAATTATTGTAGGTAGCTGGCGGCGACATTGTGGGGGGCAGGTTAGGGGTTAATAAATATAATATAGGGGTCGGCGGTGTTAGGGGCAGCAGATTAGGGGTACATAGCTATAATGTAGGTGGCGGCTCTTTGCGGTCGGCAGATTAGGGGTTAATTATTGTAGGTAGCTGGCGGCGACGTTGTGGGAGGCAGGTTAGGGGTTAATAAATATAATATAGGGGTCGGCGGTGTTGGGGGCAGCAGATTAGGGGTACATAAGTATAACGTAGGTGGCGGTCGGCAGATTAGGGGTTAAAAAAATTGAATCGAGTGGCGGCGATGTGGGGGGACCTCGGTTTAGGGGTACATAGGTAGTTTATGGGTGTTAGTGTACTTTAGAGCACAGTAGTTAAGAGCTTTATGAACCGGCGTTAGCCCAGAAAGCTCTTAACTACTGACTTTTTTCTGCGGCTGGAGTTTTGTCGTTAGATTTCTAACTCTCACTTCAGACACGACTCTAAATACCGGAGTTAGAAAGATCCCATTGAAAAGATAGGATACGCAATTGACGTAAGGGGATCTGCGGTATGGAAAAGTTGCGGATGAAAAGTGAGCGTTAGACCCTTTTCTGACTGACTCCAAATACCGGCGGTAGCCTAAAACCAGCGTTAGGAGCCTCTAACGCTGGTTTTCACGGCTACCGCCAAACTCTAAATCTAGGCCTTAGGGTTGTTGGGCTCCCAGAAACAGCAGAATATCAAGATCTGATAAGTTTCGCAGCTACTCAACTTCCTAAATTAGTAGGGAGCAATATCGATAATGTAAGGATACCCATAGAGAGAGCTCACAGAATAGGAGCACCCAGAAGGAACCCAGATGGCCTGATGAAACCTACGGTGGTAATTAATAAATTCTTGAACTTTCAGGACAAATGTCATATTCTAAGATTATATCGCAAAAACAATAACATTATATTAGGGTCCAACAAAATATTACTATTCCAGGATTTCTCATTTGAGACCCAAACTAGATGCAGGGAAATGGCTCCATTCTGTTCACAGCTTATTAGGGCAAACCTAAGCGCAAGATTGGTATATCCCGCCAAGATAATTCTGGACAAAGATGGGGAAACTTATACTTTTACTAAGGTGGAAGATATCAAAGCATATTGTCAGAGGACAGGGATAGAATAATATAGATGTTTAAAGAGAGAACAGGCCCTCATAGAAAATGAGGGGCCTGACTAAGCTAAGTATGAGGTAAATAATATGAAGATGATTCTCTATAATATAATGATTAAATTTTGCTTTTGTAGGAGGTAGCAGGGGAGTGGGAAGAGAATAAGATGTTTTAATTTTTTAATTGTCCTTGGGGGAGGGGGGGTGGCTCCCCCATTTTTTTTCTCCTTCCCTCCTCCCTTTTTATGTATCAGGTGTTCTCCTCCTACAGTAGTTTAGATGGTTAAATTAAAATTACTTTCTTGGAACATAGGAAGGATCACGTCCCCAATTAAAAGGAAGTTATTAATTAGACACCTAGGAATACAAAAACCAGATATAGTATTTATTCAGGAGACCCATCTTAAGCCCAAGGAAGCTACAAAACGTAAAAATAAGTGGGTGGGAGAAGTGTTGATTACCCCGTATGATAAGGCTAAAAGAGGCCTGGCTATCTTAATACGTAAGCAGTTGAACTATAATATAATATCAGTAAATAATGATCCTAATCCAAATCCTGGAGATTGAAGTAAATTGTTGTAACTTTGTCTTTTGCAATGTCTATGGTCTGAATGTGGTAGATAAAGAATTTTGGGAAGATATCTTTATTCTTTTATTCAGGGGCACAGGGTGTCTCGGCTAAATATTTAGCAAGAATTGTTAAGATTAGACAACAGAAAAATTACATACCAGCGCTTAAATTTAAGAATAGTAGAGTGACCGATCCTTCAGAGATAAGGAAGCCTTCTATCACACTTTTCAAGATCTATATGCAGCAAACCAGATCAATAGTGAGGGAAAGGACCAGTTCTGGCAGGGGAGTAACTGTACCCCAAATTGAGATAGATGATTTGCACAGATTAAACAAACTGATTTTAAAAGAAGAGATAATTGACGCCATTAAAAAACTGAAAGTGGGAAAAACCCCTGGACCAGACGCTTTACCGGCTGAGTTCTATAAGATACTACTTGAACAGATCCCCACCGTCTTATGCAAACTATTTAATGAATATTTATAGGGAATAAACCTCAGTCACCATTGTTTGCGGCATCCAATATAGTGCTGATACGAAAGAAAGGTAAGAAATCAGAGCTCCCATCATCATATAGGCCAATTTCGCTCCTAAACCAGGATTATAAGATTCTCACTCACATTTTAGCTAACAGATTGAAATCCCCTTTAGGATATATGGTACACCCAGATCAGACAGGTTTCATGATGGGCAGAAACCCAGTAAAAAATTTGCGGAAAGTTCAATTGGTGCTGGACTACTTTTGGAATAAGTTGGAAAGGAAAAGATATCATGCTAAGACAGACCTTGCCATTCTTACAATAGATGCTGGGAAAACATTTGATTCCATCATATGGGATCACCTGTTCACTTCTCTAGAGAGATTTGGTATAACGGGTGTATTCCAACAGTTTATCAGACAGTTATATAAAGAACCAAGCTCTTCAATTACAGTGAATGGGGAAACTACTAAGAGGATTATCCTTAGGCGGGGTACTCGTCAAGGGTGTTCACTATCACCATTTCTTTTCAACTTATCGCTCGAACCACTTGCATCTTATTTAAGACAGGAATTGCAGGGTATACAGATAGGGGGGCATAAGTTGGTTTTATCTCTTTTTGCAGATGATCTTTTACTTTTCCTCAGCAATACAGCTGATTCTATCCCACGACTTCTAAATATTTTCAACCTGTTTAGTTCATTTTCAGGTTACAAAATTAATTACGAAAAATCTGAGATTTTGTGGATACGTAAACCACCTGTTCAGAGAACTCACATCTCAGATTGTATACTTAGGTATTTCATTGAGTAAGGATCCCAGCTTATGGTACGACTTAAATCTTAAACAATGTATCAAAGGGTTGGATCGGAAACCGCAAAGCTGGGGTAACTTACCTTTAGCAATTACAGCTCGAATCATGTTAATTAAAGTGGTTGTGTTCCCTAAACTTCTATATTTTTTACAGAACCTCCCCCTTCTCCTGTATAAAAAAGATATGACATTTCTTAATAGGAGTTTCAATCAGTTTATTTGGCAACATAAGAAACCACGTATCTCACTATTTAAATTAACATTCCCTAAACTCTATGGAGGAATAGCATGTCCCAACTTGAAATTCTATAACTATGCAGCTCTATGTAAATTCACCTAGATTGTATTTCTGAAAAAGAACTGGTCTCATTCTATGAGCTCGAATCTATGCTAATAAAACCCTTCAATTTAAAGGCGATATTGCATCATACTGTAAACAAACTCCCAGGTACAATAAGTCAAATGATCACATTTAAGTTTATTATTCAGGCATGGCAAAGAACATTCGGTGAGTTGAGAATTGATTATCGGAAATCAGAATTCCTACCACTGTTGGGCAACCCAGGCTTTCCTCCAGGCCTGGGCCCCTCGATATTTTCATTATGGACTGAGCGGGGAGTGGAACAGGTATTACAGATATGTGAAGGCAATAATTTAAATCTGCAACCTTTTAAGAAGCTATCTCAACAATTTAATCTCCCGAGGTCTAGTTTTTACGCATACTTACAGGTTAGACATTGGATACAGGAACTGAGACAGGATACAGGTCTCGAGATTGATACCAAGGAATTAAAAATAGTAATTAGGGAATATCAGGAGGGGGTAAACTCTATCTCCCGAATATATGATACTATCTTGAAGTCTTGGGGGGGGGAATATTTCAGACATATCGATAAAATGGTCCAAAAAAAGATAAGTGTAGAAAGCGAGATAATCTCTCAGAGTATAGCACTTGTAGCTGGTGCAATGATCATGCATAGCTGGAAAGAATCCCATTTAAAATTGTTAAATAGAGTGTATTTTACACCAGCCAGATTAGCAAAATGGACCCAGGATAAAAATAAATGTCCTAAATGCTGTTTCGAAAAGGCAGACTTAACACACTGTTTTTGGGCATGCCGAAAAATATACCAATTCTGGCAGAAATAAATTTCTGGGCCATTAAGATATTGGGGATAAAGTTTAAATTGATTCAATACCAAATACTTTTCTTATATAAACATACTTGAGCCCTCCCTAATAATAGATTTATTAATCTTCTTATTTTGATTGGGCAGAACTTAATTTTAAAAAATTGGAGAGGACAGAAAGCACCCAGATTTTCAGATTTTCTTAAAGAAGTGCAGCACCAAATGGTGTTTGAACAATTCAACGTAAGGGATATCAACTCTAAACAGATAGCTAGATTTTTTTCTAAATGGAAGAAATATATCAGCTCACTTTCCTTTGAGATGCAGAGACAGGCAGTTCTTTACTGTAAAGCTTCCAATTGGGTACAACAACAAATAGAACGAGGGACTCTTCCTAGAGTATGATTTTTTGAAGAACACACTCCGTAAGGGACATGGAGGAGGGGAAGGAGAGGAAGAAAGAAAAACGGAAATTAACTATACATATATATCTATATAAAAAAAAAAATTTCTTCTTCTTCTTTTCCCCCCTTTGCCACCTCCTGTGCTATCCTCTAGGACTCTTTGCTGGTTTCAAACATAGTTATAAAGGAAGGAGAGGGATGGAAAAACGACAAGGCAGTAATACTAGGAATTCTAAGTTGTAATCAATGGATATAGGTAAAGTCTGTTCGAGAAGCAGCAATGAGTGGTATTAAAAATGGACCCATTTAAATGGCCAACAGGGTTTCTGGGAATTAGGTCTATATACATAAGTGGATAATATGAATTTAGATGTAAAGAAGTTGGTACATAAGAGGTTATAAGTACTACTCTGATTCAATAAGAGCTAGAGAGTTGGAAGGAACTGAACAAATAAGGACCATTAATGGAATCCAATAGTTAAATTAATAATAAAAGATAATTAGATGATTAATATCGGAATTGATAGTGATTTTGACAAGTGATACGGAATAAAAGGACGTGAGGTAGGTGGACTGGATTCACTTTTTCAGGCATATACCTTAACTCTGCTCTATTCAACATAGACGATATATTAGAGTTTTAAACTGTAAAGGGAGCTTTAGGAATTTTGATTTAGTTAGTTAGTCGATGGAAGCCACGATAGACATTTATTAGGGATAGAGGTAATTTATAGAAGATAAATTTGGAATAAGTGGGTGATAAGATGACCCTTTCTTGTGTTTATTGCCTTTTCTTTCTCAGTTGTTGTGTTTCTTCATATAGATGTACGATTCTCTGCATTTATTTGACTATGGTAAGATAAGGAATGTATATCTACCATGGAGTATTCTTTCAAAACCAATGTAATAGTGTTTTTTCTGTGAAAAAAAAAAAAAGTCATTAATATGTTGTCATTAATATGCTGTCATTAATATGCTGCTATTAATATGTTGACATTAATGTGTTGTCATTAATATGTTGTCATTAAGATGTTGTCATTAAAATATTGTCATTAATATGTTGTCATTAGTATGTTTTCATTGATATGTTGTCATTAATGTATTGTCATTAATATGTTGCCATTAAAATGTTGTCATTAAAATGTTGTCATTAAGATGCTGTTATTAATATGTTGTCATTAATATGTTGTCATTAATATGTTGTCATTGATATGTTGTCATTAATGTGTTGTCATTAAGATGTTGTCATTAATATGTTGTCATGAATATGCTGTTATTAATATGTTGACATTAATATGATGTTTTTAATATGTTGTCATTAACATGTTTTTATTAATAAGTTGTCATTAAGATGTTGTCAATAAGATGTTATCAATAATATGTTGTCATTAATATGCTGTCATTAATATGTTGTCATTAATATGCTGTCATTAATTATGTTGTCATTGATGTGTTGTCATTAATATGTTGTCAATAAGATGCTGTCATTAATATGTTGTCATTATTATGCTTTCATTAATATGTTGTCATTCACATGTTGTCATTGATGTGTTGTCATCAATATGGTGTCATTAATATGCTCATTAATATGTTGTCATTAATGTGTTGTCATTAAGATGCTGTCATTAATATGTTGTCATTAATATGTTGTCATTAATGTGTTGTCATTAAGATGCTGTCATTAATATGTTGTCATTAATATGCTGTCATTAATATGTTGTTATTAATGTGTTGGCATTAGGATGCTGTCATTTATATGCTGTCATTAATATGTTGTCATTAATATGCTGTTATTAATATGTTTACATTAATATGCTGTTATTAATATGTTGCAATTAAGATGTTGTCTTTAAGATGCTGTCATAAACATGTTGTCATTAATCTGTTGTCATTAATATGCTGTCATTAATATGTTGTCATTAATGTTTTGTCATTAAGAGTTTGTCATTAATATGTTGTCATTAATATGCTGTCATTAATATGTTATCATTAATATGTTGCCAATGATATGTTGTCATTAATGTGTTGTCATTAAGATATTGTCATTAATATGTTGTTATTAATACGCTGTTATTAATATGTTGACATGAATATGCTGCTATTAATATCTTGACATTAATGTGTTGTCACTAATATGTTGTCATTAAAATGTTGTCATTAATATGTTTTCACTGATATGTTGTCATTAATGTGTTGTCATTAAGATGCTGTCATTAATATGTTGTCATTAATATGTTTTCATTGATATTTTGTCTTTAATGTGTTGTCATTAAGATGTTGCCATTAATATGTTGTCATGAATATGCTGTTATTAATATGTTGTCATTAATATGCTGCTATTAATATGTTGTCATTAACGTGTTGTCATTAATATGTTGTTATTAAGATGTTGTCAATAAGATGTTATCATTAATATGTTGTCATTAATATTTGGTCATTAATATGCTGTCATTAATATGTTGACATTAATATTCTATTATTAATATGTTGTCATTAAGATGTTATCTTTAAGATGCTGTCATAAACATGTTGTCATGAATCTGTTGTCATTAATATGCTGTCATTAATATGTTGTCATTAATATGCTGTCATTAATATGTTATCATTAATATGTTGTCTATGATATGTTGTCATTAATGTGTTGTCATTAAGATATTGTCATTAATATGTTGTTATTAATATGCTGGTATTAATATATTGACATTAATATGCTGCTATTAATATCTTGACATTAATGTGTTGTCACCAATATGTTGTCATTAAGATGTTGTCATTAAAATATTGTCAATAATATGTTTTCATTGATATGTTGTCATTAATGTGTTGTCATTAATATGATGTCATTAAGATGTTGTCATTAAGATGCTGCCATTAATATGTTTTCATTAATATGTTGTCATTGATATTTTGTCATTAATGTGTTGTCATTAAGATGTTGTCTTAATATGTTGTCATGAATATGCTGTTATTAATATGTTGACATTAATATGCTGTTATTAATATGTTGTCATTAACGTGTTGTCATTAATGTGTTGTCATTAAGATGTTGTCTTAATATGTTGTCATGAATATGCTGTTATTAATATGTTGACATTAATATGCTGTTATTAATATGTTGTCATTAACGTGTTGTCATTAATATGTTGTTATTAAGATGTTGTCAATAAGATGTTATCATTAATATGTTGTCATTAATATGTGGTCATTATTATGTTGTCATTAATATGTTGTCATTAATATGCTGTCATTAATTATGTTGTCATTGATGAGTTGTCATTAATATGTTGCCAATAAGATGTTTTCATTATTATGCTTTCATTAATATGTTGTCATTCACATGTTGTCATTGATGTGTTGTCTTCAATATGGTGTCATTAATATGCTCATTAATATGTTGTCATTAATGTGTTGTCATTAAGATGCTGTCAATAATATGTTGTCATTAACATGTTGTCATTAATATTCTGTCATTAATATGCTGTCTTTAATATGTTGTCATTAGCATGTTGTCATTAATGTGTTGTCATTAATATGCTGTCATTAAAATGTTGTTATTAATGTGTTGTCATTAAGATGCTGTCATTAATATGCGGTCATTAATGTGTTGTTATTAATATGCTGTCATTAATATGTTGGCATTAATTTTCTGTCATTAATGTGTATTTATTAATATGTTGTCATTAAGATTTTGTCATTAGTATACTGTTATTAATATTTTGCCATTAATATGCTGTTATTAATGTGTTGTCATTAATATGTCGTCATTAAGATGTTGTCTTTAAGATGTTGTCATTAATATGTTGTCATTAGAATGCTATCATTAATATGTTGTCATTAATATGTTGTCATTGATATGTTGTCATTAATGTGTTGTCATTAAGATTTTGTCATTAAGATGTTGTCATTAATATGGTGTCATAATTATACTCTCTCATTAATATTTTGTCATTAATGTTTTGTCATTAATGTGTTGTCATTAAGATGTTGTCATTAATATGTTTTCATTGATATGTTACCATTAATATTTTGTCATTAATATGTTGTCATTGATATGTTTATAGTTGAGGGATTGGTAAGGGAACCAATAAAGGTATAGGGTTTAAATAGCACTCATCCCTAAATAAGTATAAGTTAAAAAATTGAATTTTTAATAAAGTACATAGTTAAAACAAGGATATACCTTGATAGAGTACCCACAATTAAAACTGTACACCTAGCCCCCCTGTTTCCTGGCCGATAGCAGCTCCCTTGGCTTCAGGTGTCAGGGACTAAGGATAGTGTTAAAACCAACAATTTGTGCACAAAAAATGTGCTTACTGCAAGCACAAACGCGTTTCGGCTGTGTTATTCAGCCTTTCTCAATGTGATCGTTCAAGCCGAGGCCCGGGTGCCACCCTCTTAAAAAGTGCTTGTTTGTAAGTTCTTAGCCAATCCCTATCCTGTGTTGCAAACCGCCCAGTTAAAAGCCAATGAGAAGCAGTGTATAGTGGGCGTAATGACCGGCTACGGTCTATTTGGATTCAACCCCTACTTCAAACACCAATCGTGAGCCAGCAGTGTTAGAGAAGAACTCGCCAGAGTATTGTAAATCGGTATTTAATAAATTACAAACTGTTCAATAAAACAAACATGACAAATTGCTATTTACGATCGTTTGCTAAATTGTATGTAGACCTCTAACATTTATGGCATCATATGCATACTTCCGAGTAGTTTGTTAAAACCTGATGTCCATAATTTCTATCACATTATATGTTGAGTGTTAAGCTTAACTACGTTCTCCTATATATACTGCAATTAAGTGGTTAAATGGTTACTCAAAAGTCTTGTAATAAAACCCACTTTGCTAAACATACACTAACTTATATGTGTGATCCCGATGTTGAGGCTTACTGACGTGCTGCCGTATGATTCATAAAAGACTTATTTTCTCTCTGTTTCTCCTATTTACTGTCCATAATATTGATACATTGTGTGTTACATTTGAGCTCACTTTCATCCGTCATATATGCACCGCGGTTAGCAGTTGGAAGATTAATATGAGGTCCTGTCTCCAAACACACTTGGCAATCACTCTCATTAGTCACAATGCCTTTGTAGGATTTCCCTGTACATTAAAGTATTCTAATTAACTTAAATTCATATATGATAGCAAAAAGTGCTATATTGGCGAATTCAACATTCATACCATTGTGATATATAGGAATAACACTGGATCTTAATTCGCATGGGCTATGCAGTCATGTGTGAGCTAAGATCTCATTTGTAAGCAGTTATGCCTGATAGATTTAATCAATAGTTTGTGTTTCTTTTCAGAAGTATAACGTAACATATTTTTCTGCTCAAATGAACACCAGTATCATTGCTCACAAAATGAAGTTGCAAAGAACATTGTGTCAGTTATATATATTCCACCTTATGTGATCACAATGTAGTTGGAACGCTTGTGAGTGGTAGGTGTAATCCACTTATCATAACTATGCATTTGAAAAAATGTATCTCCACAGTCATTTTCTTAAAAAGTATTTCATTCGAGTTAATAATGCAAATGATTTAAATGCTCAATATTATCTTATAGTAAAGGGTATGGTGTATTGTACATTGCTGTACCACTGGTTCATTATATGCACCATATATACATAATCTATACTCTAATCTTCTGGCTTAGACCTAATTTGGCAAGTCTCAGGATAGAGTGTTGCTCATTAAATTACATTAGTATGAAGATACATATGCACTAATTATGAGAAACATTATGTATAATGTATTGTATATGGTATGTACCAGAGGGTATTGATGTGTATAGGAGTCAATAAAAAGTAGAATCCAATTTTAGCTGGCATGGGAAATGGCAACAAGAACCTATTAAAAACAGCACTACAGGTGGCACTTTAGACAATGGACTTTCATTGTGTTAATATTCAAAGATAAATATTGATAACTATAAGGATAGAGCACTTGTATGAAAAAGACCTCTAAATATTATCAAACATGCATATCTTTGATTATCATTCCTTGATGTTTGCAACCTTAAATGTTGCCTGTCATGGATAACACAAATGAAGTCATTATCAGAGACTCACCTAATCATGTTTTTTGTACTTATATTAAAGGAATACCCAATAATTATTAGCTTCATTCATTCCGTGTGGCATGACTGAATTTAGTTTAAATATCCAGCTTGTCTCCTTTTGTAACAGAACATTTTCGGTGTTGCCACCTCTAATACCTGGTTTAACTCTTTCAATGCCCCAATATTTGAAGGATGTAGTCTTACCTGCGTTGTGTGACAGAAAATTAATATCTTGTCATTAATATGTTGTCATTAATATGCTGTTTTTAATATGTTGATATTAATGTGTTGTCATTAATATGTTGTCATTAAGATATTGTCATTAATATGTTATCTTTAATATGTTTTCATTGATATGTTGTCGTTAATGTGTTGTCATTAATATGTTGTCATTAATATGTTGTTGTTATTACAATGTCATTAATATGCAGTCATTAATATGTTATCATTAAGATGTTGTCATTGATATGTTGTCATTAATATGTTGTCATTAATATGTTGTCATTAATATGTTGATATTAATTTGCTGTTATTAATATGTTGACATTAATCCGTTGTCATTAATGTGTTGTCATTAATGTGTTGTCATTAAGATGCTGTCATTAATATGCTGTCATTAATATGTTGCATTAATGTGTTGTCATTAAGATATTGTCATTAATATGTTATCATTAATCTTTTGTCATTAATATACTGTTATTAATATGTTGACATTAATGTTTTGTCATTAATATGTTGTCATTAAGATATTTTTATTAATATGTTGTCATTAATATGTTTTCATCGATATGTTGTCATTAATGTGTTGTCATTAATATGTTGTCATTAATGTGTTGTCATTAAGATGCTGTCATTAAGATGCTATCATTAATATGTTGTCATTAATATGATGTCATTAATATGCTGTCATTAATATGTTGTCATTAATATGTTGTCATTAATGTGTTGTCATTAGGATGCTGTCATTTATATGCTGTCATTAATATGCTGTCATTAGTATGTTGTTATTAATGTGTTGTCATTAAGATGCTGTCATTAATATTCTGTCATTAATGTGTCGTTATTAATATGCTGTCATTATTATGTTGACATTAATATTCTGTCATTAATGTGTTGTCATTAATATGTTGTCATTAATATGTTGTTGTTATTACGATGTCATTAATATGCAGTCATTAATATGTTGTCATTAAGATGTTGTCATTGATATGTTGTCATTAATATGTTGTCATTAATATGTTGATATTAATTTGCTGTTATTAATACGTTGACATTAATCCGTTGTCATTAATGTGTTGTCATTAAGATGCTGTCATTAATATGCTGTCATTAATATGTTGCATGAATGTGTTGTCATTAAGATATTGTCATTAATATGTTATCATTAATCTTTTGTCATTAATATGCTGTTATTAATATGTTGACATTAATGTTTTGTCATTAATATGTTGTCATTAAGATATTTTTATTAATATGTTGTCATTAATATGTTTTCATCGATATGTTGTCATTAATGTGTTGTCATTAATATGTTGTCATTAATGTGTTGTCATTAAGATGCTGTCATTAAGATGCTATCATTAATATGTTGTCATTAATATGATGTCATTAATATGCTGTCATTAATATGTTGTCATTAATATGTTGTCATTAATGTGTTGTCATTAGGATGCTGTCATTTATATGCTGTCATTAATATGCTGTCATTAGTATGTTGTTATTAATGTGTTGTCATTAAGATGCTGTCATTAATATGCGGTCATTAATGTGTCGTTATTAATATGCTGTCATTATTATGTTGACATTAATATTCTGTCATTAATGGGTTGTCATTAATATGTTGTCATTAAGATGTTGTCATTAATATGCTGTCATTTATATGCTGTTATTAATATGTTGTCATTAAGATGTTGTCTTTAAGATGTTGTCATTAATATGTTGTCATTAAATTACATTAATATGTTGTCATTAATGTGTTGTCATTAATGTGTTGTCATTAAGATGTTGTCATTAAGATGTTGTCATTAATATGCTTTATTCATATGCTGTTATTAATATGTTGTCATTAAGATGTTGTCATTAATATGTTGTCATTGATATGTTGTCATTAATTTATTGTCATTAATGTGTTGTCATTAAGATGTTGTCATTAAGATGTTGTCATTAATATGTTGTCAATAATATGCTGTCATTAATATGTTGTCATTAATGTGTTGTCATTAGATGTTGTCATTAAGATGTTGTCATTAATATGCTGTCATTGATATGTTGACATTAAGATGTTGTCTTTAATATGTTGGCATTGATATGCTGTTATTAATATGCTGGCATTAATATGCTGTTATTAATATGTTGCCATTAATATGTTTTCATTAATATGCTGTCATTAATATGTTGTCATTAATATGTTTTCATTAATATGCTTTCATTAATATTTTGTCATTAATGTGTTGTCATTAATATGCTGTCATTAATATGTTGCATTAATGTGTTGTCATTAAGATATTGTCATTAATATGTTGTCATTAATCTTTTGTCATTAATATGCTGTTATTAATATGTTGACATTAATGTTTTCTCATTAATATGTTGTCATTAATATATTTTTTATTAATATGTTATCATTAATATGTTTTCATTGAGATGTTGTCATTAATGTGTTGTCATTAATATGTTGTCATTAATGTGTTGTCATTAAGATGCTGTCATTAATATGCTATCATTAATATGTTGTCATTAATATGCTGTCATTAATATGCTGTCATTAATATGTTGTCATTAAAATGTTGTCATTAATGTGTTGTCATTAGGATGCTGTCATTTATATGCTGTCATTAATATGCTGTCATTAGTATGTTGTTATTAATGTGTTGTCATTAAGATGCTGTCATTAATATGCTGTCATTAATGTGTCGTTATTAATATGCTGTCATTAATATGTTGTCATTAAGATGTTGTCATTAATATGCTGTCATTCATATGCTGTTATTAATGTGTTGTCATTAAGATGTTGTCTTTAAGATGTTATCATTAATATGTTGTCATTAATATGTTGTCATTGATATGTTGTCATTAATTTGTTGTCATTAATGTGTTGTCATTAAGATGTTGTCATTAATATGTTGTCAATAATATGCTGTCATTAATATGTTGTCATTAATGTGTTGTCATTAATGTGTTGTCATTAAGATGTTGTCATTAATATGCTGTCATTGATATGTTGTCATTAATGTGTTGTCATTAAGATGTTGTCTTTAAGATGTTATCATTAATATGTTGTCATTAATATGTTGTCATTGATATGTTGTCATTAATTTGTTGTCATTTATGTGTTGTCATTAAGATGTTGTCTTTAATATGTTGTCAATAATATTCTGTCATTAATATGTTGTCATTAATGTGTTGTCATTAATGTGTTGTCATTAAGATGTTGTCATTAAGATGTTGTCATTAATATGCTGTCATTGATATGTTGTCATTAATGTGTTGTCATTAAGATGTTGTCTTTAATATGTTGGCATTGATATGCAGTTATTAATATGCTGGCATTAATATGCTGTTATTAATATGTTGCCATTAATATGTTTTCATTAATATGCTGTCATTAATATGTTGTTATTAATATGTTGCATTAATGTGTTGTCATTAAGATTCTTTTATTAATATGCTGTCATGAATGTGTTGTCAATAATATGTTTTTATTAATATACTATCATTAAATGCTGTCATCCATATGCTGTCATTAATGTGTTGTCATTAAGATGTTGTCATTAAGATGTTGTAAATAATATGTTGTCATTACAATGTCATTAATATGCTGTCATTAAGATGTTGTCATTAAAATGTTGTCATTAATTTGTTGTCATTATGATGTTATTAATATGCTGTCATTAATATATTGTCATTAATATGTTGTCATTAATATGTTGCCATTAAGTTTTGTCATTAAGATGTTGTCATTAATATGTTGTCATTAATGTGTTGTCATTATTATGCTGTCATTAATATGTTGTTATTAATATGCCATCATTAATATGCTGTCAATAATATGTTGTCATTAATGTGCTTTCATTTTTATGCTGTAATTAATGTGTTGTCAATAATATGCTGTCATTAATGTGTTGTCATTAATGTGTTGTCATTAATATTTTGTATAAAATATGTTGTCATTAATGTGTTGTCACTAATATGTTGTCATTAATGTGTTGTCATTAATATGCTCTCATTAATGTGTTTTTATTAATATGTTGTCATTAATATGCTGCCATTAATGTGTTGTCATTAATATGTTGTCATTAATGTGCTGTCATTAATATGCTGTCATTAATCTGTTATCATTAATATGTTGTCATTAATTTGTTGTCATTAATATGTCATTAATGTGTTGTTATTAATATGCTGTCATTCATATGTTGACATTATTATTCTGTCATTAATGTGTTGTCATTAATATGTTTTCATTAATATGTTGTCATTAATATGCTGTTATTAATATGATGACATTAATATGCTGTTATTAATATGTTGTCATTAATGTGTTGTCATTAATATGTTGTCATTAAGATGTTGTATTTAAGATGATTTCATTAATATGTTGTCATTAGAATGCTGTCATTAATATGTTGTCATTTATATGTTGGTATATAACAATTGTGCAGACAGCACTAGCCCCGCCACTCCTCTCCTTTAGCAAAACTGTATCCCAGAAGTAAAATAAAGTCAATTCTGACCAGATACAATCACACAACATATGTAAACTGTGTATGAAAGATTGTGCTGTTTGTTCATACAGAGGAATGCAACGGTAATGACGGATTTGTAAATATTCACTCACAACAGGGAAGCAGGAACATAATGGGGCCTAAGATAATTTAGTAATACATACATATTTCACCCAATAAACATACGTGACAAAAGTTGTATAAAAATGGTAATACATATTAGTTGATAATAATAATAAAATTATCTCTTATTTCTGTGTATAAGGTTGTCAAGGAGAAGATTAGCTAAACAGTGTTGTCTCTCCACAATATCTAAATATATTAGACTCCATAATAACCTTATTATTTCTTGTCAAGAAGAAGATTAGCTAAACAATGTTGTCTCTCCACAATAAATAAGCTGTCAATAATGTTAATTTTAATTTTAAACAGAGTATAAAATATAAAATCATGTTGATGCTGTGGAACAAACAATAATATATTTATATATGTATTACAATGTAATAAACCAAGGGATATGTTCTAGTGTTCCCAATGGTTCATAATATCATAAACTAAATTGAACCCTCTAGGGTACCTTGTTTCTAATTTAAATATCCAGAATGCTTCTCTGCGATATAACTCCTTCTCTCTAGGATTACCACATTTATATGTGCCCTTATGAGTTAACCAACTACTCCCACTTTCAGGTTTTGGAAGGACAGTGGGGGATAAAATATTGCCCAGTGTGACACTCCTTCTATAGGAGAACCTATATCATTGATCTACAACATCCTTCAATGTTGTGTTAGCAAGAAGAATAGGCATATGTTTACTGACTATATTACAAATTTGTGGGTATTAGTCACTGTAGCTAGTAACAAAAGTGACTTTTGAATTTTTCATATTGTTTTTTTTTTAAATTTTTTTGAATGTGTGTTTTACCATATTTGCCATTATCCATCTGTGTTTCAGACACAATTTATCTGTCTTTCAAGAGATCTTGTCTGGAGATTTTGTCTACCTCTTTGCGTGCTTCCACAATCATTCTTATATTGTAACCCCTCTGTAGCAGGTCTCCACTCAATTTTTCACATTCCTCCATGTAGTCATCTACTCTCGAGCAATTTTGCTTCATACAAATAAATTGGCCTTTGGCGATTGCTCTAGCTGTATTCCTGGGATGGCTACTTGAGGAATGCAGGAGATTTTTTTTAGCTATTGTTTACGATATGTGTGCGAGTTTAAATTTTATTACTGCATAGGTCAAAAAATAAATGGCTAGATTACGAGTTTGGCGTTAGAAGCTGTGCTGTGCTAATGAGCAGTTTATGCTCACCGCTCACTTACAGACAGCGCTGGTATTACGGGTTTTTACAAACCCGGCGTTAACCGCAGTGAGTGTAGGGCAAAATTTTGCTCCACATCTCACCTCAATACCAGCGCTGATTACGTTAGCGGTGAGCTGGCTGAATGTGCTTGTGCACGATTTCCCCATAGGAATCAATGGGGGAGAGCCGGCTGAAGAAAGCCTAACACCTGCAAAAAAGCAGCGTTTAGCTCCTAACACAGCCCCATTGATTCCTATGGGGAAATAAAATTTAGGTCTACACCTAACACCCTAACATGAACCCCGAGTCTAAACACCCCTAATCTTACAATTATTAACCCCTAATCTGCCGCCCCCGACATCGCCGACACATACATTATATTTAATAACCCCTAATCTGCCGCCCCCAATGTCGCTGCAACCTACCTACACTTATTAACCCCTAATCTGCTGCCCCCAACGTCACCGCCACTATATTAAAGTTATTAACCCCTAAACCTAAGTCTAACCCTAACATCCCCTAACTTAAATATAATTTAAATAAATCTAAATAAAATTACTATCATTAACTAAATTATTCCTATTTTAACTAAATACTTAAAATAAAATAAACCCTAAGCTACCTACAATATAACTTAGTTACATTGGGGCCTATCTATCAAGCTCTGAAAGGAGCTTGACGGCCCTTGTTTCTGGCGAGTCTTCAGACTCGCCAGAAACAGCAGTTATGAAGCAGCGGTCACAAAGACCGCTGCTCCATAACCCTGTCCGCCTGCTCTGAGCTGGCAGACAGGAATCACCAGAAATCAACCCGATCACGTACGATCGGTTTGATTGACACCCCCTGCTGGCTGCCGATTGGCCGTGAGTCTGCAGGGGGCGGCGTTGCACCAGCAACTCTTGTGAGCTGCTGGTGCAATGCTGAATACAGAGAGCGTATTGCTCCCCGCATTCAGCTAGGTCTTTCGGACCTGATCCACAGTGTCGGATCAGGTCCACAAGACCTTTCTTAAATAGGGGCCATTGTATCTAGTTTAGGTTTTATTTTTATTTTACAGGCAAGTTTGTATTTATTTTAACTAGGTAGAATAGTTATTAAATAGTTATTAAAGGGACACTCAATCAAAATTAAACTTTCATTATTCAGATAGAGCATGCAATTTTAAGCAACTTTCTAATTTACTTCCATTAACAAAATGTGCACAGTCTTTTTATATTTACACTTTTTGAGTCACCAGCTCCTACTGAGCATGTGCAAGAATAAGTGTGTATGCATTTGTGAATGGCTGATTGCTGTCACATGGTACGTGTATGCATTTGTGATTGGCTGATGGCTGTCACATGGTACAGGGGGAGTGGAAAAAGACATAACTTTTAAAATTGTCAGAAAAAAAATCTACTACTCATTTGAAGTTCAGACTAAGTTCTATTGCATTGTCTTGTTATCTTGCATTTGTTGATTATGCAAATCTACAGTGTTGACTGGTCCTTTAAAGGGACACTGTACACAAAAATGTTCTTTTGTAATTCAGAAAGAGCATGCAGTTTTAAGTAACTTTCTAATTTACTCCTATTATCAATTTTTCTTCGTTCTTTTGCTATCATTATTTGAAAAAGAAGGCATTTAAGCTTTTTTTCAGTTTCAGTACACTGGACAGCACTTTTTTATTGGTGGATGAATTTATCCACCAATCAGCAAGGACAACCCACAGGTTGTTCACCAAAAATGGGCCGGCATCTAAACTTACATTCTTGCATTTCAAATAAAGATACCAAGAGAAAGAAGAAAAATTGATAATAGGAGTAAATTAGAAAGTTGCTCAAAATTTCATGCTCAATCTGAATCAAGAAAGAAAATTTTTGGGTACAGTGTCCCTTTAACTATTTAGTAACTTCCTAGTTAAAATAAATACAAAAGTACCTGTAAAATAAAACCTAACCTAAGTTACAATAACACCTAACATTACCACTATAATTAAATTAATTCCCTAAATTAAATACAATTAAATTAAATTATCTAAAGTACAAAAAAAACACTAAATTACAGAAAATAATAAACAAATTACAAGATTTTTAAACTAATTACACCTAATCTAATCCCCCTAACAAAATAAAAAAGCTCCCCTCCCCAAAAAAAATCTCTACCCTACACTAAATTACAAATAGCCCTTAAAAGGTCCTTTTGCACGGCATTGCCCCAAAGTAATCAGCATTTTTACCTGTAAAAAAAATTAAAGATCCCCCCCAACATTAAAACCCACCACCCACACAACCAACCCTACTCTAAAACCCACCCAATACCCCTTAAAAAACTTAACACTAATCCCCTGAAGATCACCCTACCGGGAGACGTCTTCATCCAACCGGGCAGAAGTGGTCCTCCAGACGGGAAGAAGTCTTTATCCAAGCCGGGCAGAAGTGGTCCTCCAGACGGGCAGAAGTCTTCATCCAGACGGCATCTTCTATCTTCATCCAGACGGCATCTTCTTTCTTCATCCATCCAGCACAGAGCGGGTCCATCTTCAAGACATCCGACGTGGAGCATCCTCTTCATCCGGAGTCTTCTTACTAAATGACGGTACCTTTAAGTGACGTCATCCAAGATTGCGTCCCTTCAATTCCGATTGGCTGATAGAATTCTATCAGCCAATCGGAATTAAGGTAGAAAAATCCTATTGACTGATGCAATCAGCCAATAGGATTGAAGTTCAATCCTATTGGCTGATCCAATCAGCCAAAAGGATTGAGCTGGCATTTTATTGGCTGTTCCAATCAGCCAATAGAATGCGAGCTCAATCCTATTGGCAGATTGCATCAGCCAATAGGATTTTTTCTACCTTAATTCCGATTGGCTGATCGAATTCTATCAGCCAATCGGTATTGAAGGGACGCCATCTTGGATGATGTCACTTAAAGGTACCGTCATTTAGTAAGAAGACTCTGGATGAAGAGGATGCTCCGCGTCGGATGTCTTGAAGATGGACCCGCTCCGCTCCGGATGGATGAAGATAGAAGATGTCGTCTGGATGAAAACTTCTGCCCGTCAGGAGGACAACTTCTGCCCGGCTTGGATGAAGACTTCTGCCCGTCTGGAGGACCACTTCTGCCCGGTTGAATGAAGACGTCTCCCGGTAGGGTGATCTTCTGGGGGTTAGTGTTAGGTTTTTTTAAGGAGGTATTGGGTGGGTTTTAAGAGTAGGGTTGGTTGTGTGGGTTGTGGGTTTTGATGTTGGGGGGATCTGTAATTTTTTTTACAGGTAAAAGAGCTGATTACTTTGGGGCAATGCCCCGTAAAAAGGCTCTTTTAAGGGCTATTTGTAATTTAGTGTAGGGTAGGGCTTTTTTATCTTGGGGGGCTTTTTTACTTTGTTAGGGGGATTAGATTAGGTGTAATTAGTTTAAAAATCTTGTAATTTGTTTATTATTTTATGTAATTTAGTGTTTGTTTGTTTTTTGTATTTTAGATAATTGTATTTAATTTAGAGGATTAATTTAATTATAGTGGTAGTGTTAGGTGTATTTGTAACTTAGGTTTTATTTTACAGTTACCTTTGTCTTTATTTTAGCTAGGTAGTTATTAAATAGTTAATAACTATTTAATAACTATTCTACCTAGTTAAAATAAATACAAACTTGCCTGTAAAATAAAAATAAAACCTAAGCTAGCTACAATGTAACTATTAGTTATATTGTAGCTATCTTAGGGTTTATTTTATAGGTAAGTATTTAGTTTAAAATAGGAATAATTTAGTTAATGATAGTTATTTTATTTAGATTTATTTAAATTATATTTAAGTTAGGGTTAGACTTAGATTTAGGGGTTTATAACTTTAATATAGTGGCGGCGACGTTGGGGACGGCAGATTAGGGGTTAATAAATGTAGCTAGGTATCGGCGATGTTAGGGACGGCAGATTAGAGGTTAATAAAATTTAACTAGGTGGAGTGCGGCGGTTTAGGGGTTAATATATTTATTATAGTGACAGCAATGTCCGGTTCGGCAGATTAGGGGTTAAAAAATTTTTTTTAAGTGTTTGCGATGTGGGTGGCCTTGGTTTAGAGATTAATAGGTAGTTTATGGGTGTTAGTGTACTTTTTAGCACTTTAGTTAAGAGTTTTATGCTACGGCGTTGTAGTGTAAAACTCTTAACTACTGATTTTTAAATGCGGTACCAGGTTTGACAGGAGAGGATCTACTGCTCACTTTTTGTCAGACTCGTAATACCAGTGCTATGCAAGTCCCATTGAAAAAATAGGATATGCAATTGACGTAAGTGGATTTGCGGTATTTCCAAATCTGGCCAAAAAAGTGAGCGGTACACCTGCACCTGCAAGACTCGTAATACCAGCGAGTGTTAAAAAGCAGCATTAGGACCGGCCAACGCTGCTTTTTAAGCCTAACGCAAGACTCGTAATCTAGCCGAAAGTAATGTCTAGATAGTTAATATAAGTCTGATGGTATTCGAAAGTGAACTTTATACCAACTTCATTGGAGTTCAGGTAATCCAAAAAGGATGTAGCTTCATCTTGTGTCCCATTCCAGACCATAATTAGGTCATCAATAAATATTTTATAAAAAGATATCGATGACCAAAATTGATTTCTATCTCCAAAGATGTGGGACGCCTCCCACCAACCTAAAAAAAGGTTAGCATATGAGGGCGCAATTTTTGTGCCCATGGCCGTCCAACATCTCTGGAGATAGAAAGAACCTTCAAATGCAAAGTAGTTGTGTTCCAAAAGATAGCATACAATCTCTACAAAAAAAATAATTTGATTTTGATCAAAATTGGTGGCTGTAGTTAGGAAGTATTCAATGGCCTTTAAACCCTAAAAGCTATGGGTACCGTCCCATTTGAAGTCAGAGAGGAGATTCAAAAGATGCTTGGTATCTCTAAGGTAACTCCAGAGTTGGACAACCATTGGTTGGAGTACACTGTCTACCCACTCTAAGAAGGGTTCCAATACTGAGTCAATCCCAGAGACTATTGGTCTACCTCTGATGTCTTCCAGTTATTTGTGGACCTTGGGGAACAAATGGAAAACCTGTGTTTTTGGATATGATACATAAAAGAAATCCGCTCATCTATTGCTTTCCTCTGATGCTTAGTAAGATTTTGTTTGTGTCTACCCACTCTAAGAAGGGTTCCAATACTGAGTCAATCCCAGAGACTACTGGTCTACCTCTGATGTCTTCCAGCGATTTGTGGACCTTGGGGAACAATTGGAAAACCGGTGTTTTTGGATATGATACATACAAGAAATCCGCTCATCTATTGCTTTCCTCTGGTACTTAGTAAGATTTTGTTTGTGTACTCCTTGTTGTAAATGTAATTGTGTAAGCTCTTTTTCCACAGTTTTGTGGAACATCTCCAGTATATCCCCTATTCTTTTTATCGGGTAAAAATTGGATTTAACAGCCATTGTTTGTGTTAGGGGCTGAGTAATTGGATCTTGTTCCACAGAAGAAACAGTGTTACTGGGTGTATATAAATCCTCTAGGTCCCTAACACTGCACATCTTATCAAAATTGAGAGTAGAAGAGTCTTGAATAGTAGTATCAAACTCAGTCTGTATGTTGCTAACAGGAGCCATATAAAAATGCCTCTTAAGAGTTAGGTTTCTAATGAAGACATTTAGATCTATTAAAGTATTAAAGAGGTTGAATTTACAAGAGGGGTCAAAACCTAGACCCAGATTTAATATAGTTTACTGTTTAGCAGTAAGTTCATTACCTGATACAATAATAAAATTTCCAACTATATCAATCAGTCTGCCTTGTTGATTTAAGAGCCTCTCTTTTGTTAATTTTTGTTGTGTCTCAACTGATAGCAATTTTTGCTTTCTAAGCCTTCCAAACCCCCCCTCCCTCCCTTCGGGTCTTGCTTGGGGAAAGTAAAAAACCTGCTCCATACTAGAACTATTTTCTCGGTCATCTGGTCCTCCACCTATTGCCATAGATTGTTTCTGGCTCTCTGCTCTATTGCTTACATTAGAGTATTTCTTAGCGGGATCTGTCACTGCTCTTTTATTTTGACCCCCTCTACCTCTACCATATACTGGCAACTATTAGGAGGTCCTATGTTCTTATTATCTATATGGGAGTACTGTCTAGCCTCATTTCTAGATTCATTAGTAATGTTACCATGTTTATTACTTTTCAAAATAGAGGGTCTATTGGTACCCTTATAGCAATCACTATTTGATTTGTTAGGGATCACATTCTCTCCATCGTTCACATCTTGATGTTCGTGATCCCTATATGAATTATAGTCTTTTTCTCCGGATTCAGCCTCCGTATCTGAAAAGTTCACTTTCTTGATCTGTTGTTGGGGATAATCCTCTTTCCCTTTTTCTGTATCTTTGTTGTCCCATTGTCTTGTACATGATTTTGACCTCCATCTTCTTGTTCACCTGTTTCCAAGTCTATTTTGTAAGAATCTATTTTTCTTTCTCCAAACAAAATTGAATAGAGAGAGGGGGGCTGAGGGCAAGTGGGTTGAAAATAAATAAAAATTATAGGGCAAAATGATTGAGTAATACCAATATATTAGCCCTATAATTTAAGAGAAAGGCTGGAAAGATACATATATATGTACCATTAATTGCAAAGACAAAGAGAAATCTTGCAAGAAAAGGGCCAGGCCTGCCTAACTCTAAATAAATATCTTGACAGATACCCACTGTTTTAAATTATCAACATATTGTAGTAAGATTATGTGAGAGAACAACACTCTGTGTCATGGGGTAAATGGAACCACAAATACCCAATAGAAATTACTTATGTAGTTAAAATTGTCTCAAAAAAACCCATTCATACTGAAAAACTTTATTGGAGACAAAAGTAAAGTCCAGCAGGACTCAGACAAACACTCACACATACACTGGTTAAAACTAGCTCAAGCTCTTATATATAATTTGAAAGATCTAAATATATAGTGAGGGGAACTGAAATAATGGTATTGCAGCAATCTCTGCAAATAATACTCTCAAGGGTATCCTATGTAGGCCAATGCTGTAAGATTCCTTAGAATATCGATAGTGTGCAGACTAACTTAACACAGTAAATTATGGACCATTGGATGGTGTATTGCAATGATAATAACCAGGATTTATATTCATATAACAATTTAGCAGTCAAGTTGCGTGTTTAATATCTCATAATGCTCAGTTTTGTGTAAAATTATAGTAAACAGGAATTGCACCCGATATGATAGTAATGGGTTAAATATGTTTCATTATAAATAAGAACTTGGGTTCAGCTGTGTTTCTCAAATTGATACTGGCATGACCTGTACGATATCATATAACCCAGTACTGTGAATGGTTTAAACAGTATCCACGTTGTTGCTAATAAATGAGGTTTAATATAAAATGTATATTTGAAAACCAAACCGATACAAAGTATACTTCAGTAGCAGGAAATTATTTGCTAGACTGAACAGTTGTTATTAACATTGCTTAGTCAGTGAGAGAATGCAATTGTGTTGCGATATATAAAAAGGTACTAATGGCTGTAATAATAAATATTTTATACCATGTATATTAGTACCAATTATTTTTTTGTTTTATATTCATCACTTGCATCAATTATGAATATATAATAAACCCAGCACTGGTATCAAGTTACCACCTTAATTACCAGACACATATAAGTGAAGATATTATGAACTGTCTATTGTTCAAAATTACAAAATGAGAGACCCACGTAACAACTGGCTAAAATAAGCCTCTTCTATAGCGGAGGCTGTCATTAATATTACTTCTGGCTAGTAAAGATCAAACATTCACACCACCATCTACAAAAGTCTCTACTATATCGGAGACTGTGTTAATATTATCCTGCTCAAATTTCACACACGCATATATTATATGAATATTGAAGATATTATATTGAGTGAGCAGCTAAAAGCAGTGAGGTACTATGACCTTGTGACCTCTATTGACTTCTATTTCTCCAAACAAACACTTGATCGTTAGAGTAATCATCGTGATCTCTAAGATACTTAGAGTGTTTCCCTTCTGTTACTTCTTTCTTTTCATTTTCCACAGTTGTTTGTGTAAATCGGACCTTTCAGGAACAGAGGAGCACTGTAGCAGGCAGTCGGCGGAGCAAGTAAAACACATGTGATGTGTATTCCTTAAACAGGTTTTGCGGCCGAAGGAGTGTGACGATATCTATCATTATTTAGCTGACACTCTATACCATTGAGATAACTATTATATATTTATATAATGTCTCTCTTGTTTATAAATTTAGAGTAGAATAATTTTTTACTAATATTAGGATTATTTGTTCAAGTGTATACACCTTTAATTATGCTGTAAATTTGCTTTCAGGATTATCACACCTGGTAACTAATGTCTTAGTATGGTATAAATTGATTGAGAGTACCCGCCCCCACTATCTATGAGTACGGGGAAACCCGAAACGCGTCCTGAGTCTGGGGATATCTGTTACTCTTTTTATCCATATTGTTGTCATTAAGATGTTGTCATTAATATGTTGTCATTAATATGCTGTTATTAATATGTTGAAATTAATATGCTGTTAATAATATGCTGCAATTAATGTTTTGTCATTAATATGTTGTCATTCATTTATTTTTATTAATATGCTGTCAATAATATGTTGTCATTAAGATGCTGTCATTAATATGTTGTCATTAATATGTTGTCATTAATATGCTGTCATTAAGATGCTGTCATTAAGATGCTGTCATTAATATGTTGCCATTCGTGTGTTGTCCTTAATATGCTGTCTTTAATATGTTGTCATTACAATGTCATTAATATGTTGTCATTACGATGTCATTAATATGCTGTCATTAAGATGTTGTCATTAAGATGTTGTCATTAATATGTTGTCATTAATATGTTGTCATTAATGTGTTGTCATTAATATGCTGTCATTAATATGTTGTCATTAATGTGTTGTCATTAATGTGTTGTCATTAATGTGTTGTCATTAATATGCTGTCATTAGTATGTTGTTATTAATATGCTGACATTAATATGTTGTAATTATTGTGTTGTCATTAATGTGATGTTATTAATATGTAGCCATTAATGTGTTGTCAATAATATGCTGTCATTAATGTGTTGTCATTAATATATTGTCTTTAATATGTTGTAATGAATGTGTTGTCATTAATATGTTGTCATTAATGTGTTTCATTAATATGCTGTCATTAATGTGTTGTCATTAATATGTTGTCATTAATGTGTTGTCATTAATATGCTGTTATTAATATGTTGTCATTAATATGTTGTTATTAATGTGTTGTCATTAATATGCTGTCATTAATGTGCTGTCATTAATATGTTGTCATTAATATGTTGCCATTAATGTGTTGTCATTAATATGTTGTCATTAATGTGTTGTCATTATTAATATGCTGCCATTAATATGTTGTCATTAATGTGTTGTCGTCATTAATGTGGTGTCATTAATATGTTGTCATTAATATGTTGTCATTAATGTGGTGTCATTAATATGTTGTCATTAATATGTTATCATTACAATGTCATTAATTTGTTGTCATCAATATGTTTACAAAGCAAGGGAGGGGGAGAGAAAAAGGACAGGAGGGGATTAGTAAGCACTCTTGCTCCTATCTTTTGTATATTGCTGTAGTAAAAAAGCGTATTAACACTGCTAGGAAGTGAAAAGTTTATTAAAAACTAAAAGTTTATTCAATTAATTTAAAAAAAAATATTCATTTATATATAGAGATAGAAAGGCGATACAAGTATCACCAAAATATTACCCACAACAATAAAGCAACACTTCTACTCCAAAAGAAGTGCTAAGCTATGTTAAATGCCACCCCCCTGTGTTTCTGGCCGATAGCAGGATTCATCGGCATCAGGTGCCAGGGGTAACATAAGATAGCACGCAAAAGTAGCTCTTAGAGTAAGAAAAAGTTGTTGCTATAAATTATTAAAAATGCACATATGTGTTGTCATTAATATGCTGCCATTAATATGTTGTCATTAATGTGTTGTTATTAATGTGGTGTCATTAATATGTTGTCATTACGATGTCATTAATATGTTGTTATCAATATGTTGTCATTAATATGTTGTCATTAATGTGTTGTCATTAATATGTTGTCATTACAATGTCATTAATATGTTGTTATCAATATGTTGTCATTAATATGATGTCATTAATATGTTGTCATTACGATGTCATTATTATGTTGTCATTAATATGTTGTCATTACGATGTCATTAATATGTTGTCATTAATATGTTGTTGGTAATATGCTGTCATTAAGATATTGTCATTAGATGCTGTCGATATTGAATTTAACATTCAAAAATTGGTCCAAAAAAGGGTTGTTAAAGAGACATAAAAACTCATTTTTTTTCTTTCATGAGTCAGATAGAGCATTTTTGTTTGAACAAGAGTCCAATTTATTTCTGTTATCAATTGTGCTTCATTCCCTTAGTATTCTTTATTGATGGATCAGCAATGCACTACTGGGAACTAGCTAAACCATTGGTAAGCCAAAGAAAAGAGGCAAATATATGCAACCACCAATCAGTAGCTAGCTCCCAGCTTCTGAGCCTACCTAGGTATTCTTTTGAGGTTGTGTCAAAAAGGAAAGAATTTGACCGAAAGATGCATCCTAAGTAGCACTTCTCACTCCCGTCGTATGTTTAGTCACATCAAAATTTCAGGGGTGTGGTTTCGTAGTTTCGTAAAAAATTAACTTTTATTTAAGACATTAAAAAACAACACAAACAAAATGTATGTTTAAAAACACAAATAGATCATAGACTTCATAAGATTGTGAATTGTGACTGCTAAAGAAATCCTAATCAGGGTAATCCAAAAGGTGTACCTTAAAATGCACTCAGTATACGATTCAACACAGAATCGGTAATGGATATTAGCCACTTGATTCAATATGTGGTATCTTTATATCACTCTGGCTCACTTGATGAATGGATGTTTAAGTAAATTCATTTTATTTATTATTTCTACTTTCCCTTCTCTAATAAGCTAGGGTGGGTAATATACTGCAGTTCAACAGAGTTGTGTATAATATTTAGTTTCATTTATAATACACTTAAATGTGCTGAACATTTTCCATTTGTATTACTGACATGGAACCAAACCTGAGGTAATATTGTTTTAAATTATGTTGATTAACAGATGCGTGGCTCTTGTCATTAAATATTTGTAGTGTTAGAATGGGGGGAAAAAAGGTAATAATTGTATATGGCAGTTTAGTATTTGTATTTTACCTGTAGGACTAAACCAAGGGTAATACCTCTTTAAATATGTCTTGTATATTAAACTGAACAAATGTTCTGTTAGGATCTAATAGTACTGAGGATATTCAAGTTTAAATACATTGTTGGTGATTATATAGTAACTTGGCTTAATTATTCATGTGAGAAGGAAGATGTTACTGTTCATTTTTTATTGCCATACATCTGATAATGAAACACATGACAAGTGTTATATTGTCCACATGTGTGTGTATACACGTGTATTTCCTGCAGTAATGTTGGCGATTAAGATCAGGTGTATTGGTAATTCACAATGTTTAGTGTATGTTCGTTCCAAAATATTTTAATGGATTCTATATATATACTTATAGTAGTATTCATTTTGGGATGAAGACCAACATTTTAGACACCTTTCAACTTGCAAAGATGCAAGGATTTCTATGAAAGGATAATTAATCAGGTAATTTTACTTGATATTGTTTTTTTATCTTATTAGACTTTACCTGCTTAATCATGTATCTGTATAGAATAGGAGGTTTGATTATTAGTTACATTAATGCCAATATATAGGCGGATTGTATCGATTCAAGTTGCTGCAAATAAAAAAATAACTAACGTTGCGTATTTGTATAGGACTGAGCAGTGCTGTGTGTATTATGAGAAGATTTTAAATACTGCGACATATGTTGTCTAATTTTGTATCCCCAAAGGTGTACATATACCAGCGTTTCTATTTCACTATTAGTAACATAGTAAACCACTTCTGGTTTCAATTAATGTTTGCGATATGCAAAGTGTATATATTCCGTACTAATGGTACTTACTATATAATACGCCTTTTAAATTAACCACTCACTAGATTTTCCCAATATTTTGTATTACTCAATTTTCCCCCATATTGGGTGTTGCTATATTATCAACGGTCACAATGGCTACGATGTGGTTTGTTGCAATAATTATTTGAATGGATATTGAGATTCTGTTCGACCCCACTGTTCATTTACTCCAATTGAGACCAATCCCAACACTAACGGTTGCTTGCCTATATCTGTCGACTGTCATATTATTAGCCCCACTTATACAAATGTCGGAGTCTGTATCAGATATGGCGGCAATTGTAAAACGTTTACATAGAATTGATATGACTGCATCATAAATAAGTTCAATTGTTAAGTTTTTAGAAGACAGATCTAATTGCAACATTAAAAATCGATCGGGGTTGAAAGGTGTTCAACACTCTCCCTTGACATGTTTCGCCGTCTAAGTTGCGGCTTTTTCCAAAGGTGACGAGTGCCGGCGTCTGTGAGTGTTTATCATCTAAGCCACGCCACTGATTATAATCCTCATCCAATCGGAGCCATCCTCTTATTAGATGGTGGCGCAATTTTATGTATCTATTATAATGGCTAGGAGGATTCGTTTAAGGAGATTATTTGGAAAATCCAAAGGTTATAACAAGTCTTGTTTATGTTATCCCCTTGGATTCGGATTTAGTTGTGAGGAATCTTTAATACCCAAATGTGATAATGCTCATCAAATAAAATAAATTAAATTAAATAGGTCTTATCTGTACATTGTGTTTCGTTATTACGGGGTGTTAATTAAGTAATAAAAACAATATATCTAAATATATCATTTAATATTAGCAGCACCCATTGGTTATTTATTAAAGAGATTTATGCACATCAAAATAATCTAAATCAGCTTAAAATCTGAATTTTTTATACTACTCGTTATATCAAATTGTTTAAATTATTGTGAATAAGTTTTTACTTTATCTCGTGAATTAACAGTCGCCTAGATTTAGAGTTCTGCGGTAGCCGTCAAAAGCAGCGTTAAGGGGTCCTAACGCTGCTTTTGGCCGCCTGCTGGTATTTAGAGTCAGCCAGGAAAGGGTCTAATACTCACTTTCCAGCCGCGACTTTTCCATACCGCAGATCCCCTTACGCCAATTGCGTATCCTATCTTTTCAATGGGATCTTCCTAACGCCGGTATTTAGAGTCTTGGCTGAAGTGAGCAGTAGATCCTCTACCGACAAGACTCCAGACGCAGAAAAAAGTCAGTAGTTAAGAGCTTTATGGGCTAACGCCGGTTTATAAAGCTCTTAACTACTGTGCTCTAAAGCACACTAACACCCATAAACTACCTATGTACTCCTAAACCGAGGTCCCCCCGCATCGCCGCCACTATAATAAATATTTTTAACCCCTAATCTGCGGACCGCACACTGCCGCCACCTACATTATCCCTATGAACCCCTAATCTGCTGCCCCTAACATCGCCGACAACAACATAATATTTATTAACCCCTAATCTGCCCCCCCCAACGTCGCCGCTACCTAACTACACTTATTAACCCCTAATCTGCCGACCGGACCTCGCCGCTACTCTAATAAATGTATTAACGCCTAAAGCTAAGTCTAACCCTAACCCTAACACACCCTAAATTAAATATAATTTTAATCTAATGAAATAAATTAAATATTATTAACTAAAGTATTCCTATTTAAAACTAAATACTTACCTGTAAAATAAACCCTAATATAGCTACAATATAATGAATAATTATATTGTAGCTATTTTAGGATTTATATTTATTTTACAGGCAACTTTGTATTTATTTAAACTAGGTACAATAGCTATTAAATAGTTATTTACTATTTAATAGCTACCTAGTTAAAATAATTACAAAATTACCTGTAAAATAAATCCTAACCTAAGTTACAATTAAACCTAACACTACACTATCAATAAATAAATTAAATCAATTAACTACAATTACCTACAATTAAATAAACTAAACTAAATTGCAAAAAAAACAAAACACTAAATTACAAAAAATAAAAAAAGATTACAAGAATTTTAAGCTAATTACACGTACTCTAAGCCCCCTAATAAAATAACAAAGCCCCCCAAAATAAAAAAAATTCCCTACCCTATTCTAAATAAAAAGTTAACAGCTCTAATACCAGCCCTTAAAAGGGCTTTTTGTGGGGCATGCCCCAAAGAAATCAGCTCTTTTGCCAAAAAAAAACACAATACCACCCCCCAACATTACAACTAGGGATGGGCGAATGTTTCGCAACATTCGAAAAACGGCACAAATTTTAACACATTCGTTCATTCGAATCGAATTTTGAATGTTTACATAACATTCTAACATTCGATTTTCGAATGTTCGGTTTCGAATTTTACGATTACATTCGAAAATATTTTTTTCGAAAAATTCGAATTTAGATTGTAATAGTATTTCTAATGCTTTTTCTTTAAATGTAATATTCGAATTATGCAATATTCGAATTCGAAAAATTTGAATTTAGATTGTAATAGTATTTCTAATGCTTTTTCTTTAAATGTAATATTCGAATTATGCAATATTCGAATTCGAAAAATTTGAATTTAGATTGTAGATTGTAATAGTTTTTCTAATGCTTTTTCTTTAAATGTAATATTCGAATTATGCAATATTCGAATTCGAAAAATTCAAATTTAGATTGTAATAGTATTTCTAATGCTTTTTCTTTAAATGTAATATTCGAATTATGCAATATTCGAATTAGAAAAATTCGAATTTAGATTGTAGATTGTAATAGTATTTCTAATGCTTTTTCTTTAAATGTAAAATTCAAATTATGCAATATTCGAATTCGAAAATTTCGAATTTATATTCGAATTCGAAAAATTCGAATTTATATGTTTGTAATAGTATTTCTAATGCTTTCTTTAAATGTAATATTCGAATTATGCAATATTCTATATGGAAACATTCGAACTGATATACTTGTATCTATTATGTATCAATTTACTAGATTCCCGCCCTACCACATGAACTATTGAACTTCTGAATAGTATTTGTTAAATAGAATGTTAAATTTGAAATTTCGAATGTGGACATTTGATATAATTATAAACATTCGAATTCGAAAGTGACATTCGAAAACTGTAAATAACATTCGATTTTCGAATTTTTAAGAATATTCGTTCTTATCTACATTCGGATTTAGAATTCGAATTTCGGTAATAACATTCGAAATTCGAAAATTTACACATTCGCCCATCCCTAATTTACAACCCACCACCCACATACCCCTACTCTAACCTAAACCCCTGTTAAATAAACCTAACACTACCCCCCTGAAGATCTCCCTACCTTGAGCCAGAGCGGAACCATCTTCTTCCAGCCGACGCAGATCCATCCTTCTTCCACGACGCCTACTCGCCGAATGAGGGTTCCTTTAAATGACGTCATCCAAGATGGCGTCCCTCGAATTCCGATTGGCTGATAGGATTCTATCAGTCAATCGGAATTAAGGTAGGAAAAATCTGATTGGCTGATTGAATCAGCCAATCAGATTCAAGTTCAATCGGATTGGCTGATCCAATCAGCCAATCAGATTGAGCCCGCATTCTATTGGCTGTTCTGATTTATTTTACAGGTAATTTTGTAATTATTTTAACTAGGTAGCTATTAAATAGTAAATAACTATTTAATACCTATTGTACCTAGTTTAAATAAATACAAAGTTGACTGTAAAATAAATATAAATCCTAAAATAGCTACAATATAATTATTCATTATATTGTAGCTATATTAGGGTTTATTTTACAGGCAAGTATTTAGCTTTAAATAGGAAGACTTTAGATAATAATATTTAATTTATTTTGTTAGATTAAAATTATATTTAACTTAGGGGGTGTTAGGGTTAGGGTTAGACATAGCTTTAGTGGTTAATACATTTATTAGAGTAGCGGCGAGGTCCGGTCAGCAGATTAGGGGTTAATAAGTGTAGGTAAGGTAGCGGCGACGTTGGGGGGGCAGATTAGGGGTTAATAAATATTATGTAGGTGTCTGCGATTTTAGGGGCAGCAGATTAGGGGTACATAGGGATAATGTAGGTTGCGGCGGTGTCCGGAGCGGAAGATTAGGGTTTAATAATAAAATGCAGGTGTCAGCGATAGCGGGGGCGGCAGATTAGGGTTAATAAGTGTAAGGTTAGTGGTGTTTAGACTCGGGGTTCATGTAAGGGTGTTAGGTGCAAACTTAGAAAGTGTTTCCCCATAGGAAACAATGGGGCTGCGTTAGGAGCTGAACGCTGCTTTTTTGCAGGTGTTAGGTTTTTTTTCAGCCCAAACTGCCCCATTGTTTCCTATGGGGGAATCGTGCACAAGCACGTTTTTCCAACTAGCCGCTACCGTAAGTAACGCTGGTATTGAGAGTTGAAGTGGCGGTAAATATGCCTGTACGCTCCCTTTTTGAAGCCTAACGCAGCCCTTCAGAGAACTCTAAATACCAGCGTTGTTTAGAAGCAGCGCTAGAAAAAAAAACGCGTAGCTAACACACCCCTTTGGCCGCAAAACTCTAAATCTAGGTGAGAGTGAGGTATAGGGGGTGAATAGTGAAAGTGAATGGGAACAGATTGTGAGTGTGTGGATTGTTCACTTGTAAGTTATTTATTTAAATGGATTCCATTCTTAAAATTGTATCTATAATGGATTCTGTGATGAAATGAATGAAAACATTGATGCCGTATTGTGATATTTAATCAGTCGTTTATGTGAAAATATACAATATGACAGAAATTAAGTGCATCTATCAGTTGGAGTGAATTGGAGTGAATTGGAATGTGAATGTAATAAATAGGTTGGTGTAAAAAAGACAGGAAGTGTGTAAAAATAAAAAATGTGACTAAGTGAGGTTTCCAATTCTAATACAGAATCAGAGGAACAACCAACGTAAATAAGTGACCATCAGTGCATAAAACTAATGTGCTGGGAAGGTGATCGGTGGGAGCTAGATGTGAGTGTTAATCAGATGTTATATTGTGACTGTATAAAAGTTAAAATATCTCCCTGTTGATGGTGGTTATGTGCCAATTCAATCTTAAATGTGCCAATATATTATGGATGACCCCAACTTGCATATTTTAATGTTTCTACAGTGTCAGGCCTCTCAATTATGGTATTGATCTTGATATAACATTTTGAATCATTGGTATTGGTGCTTTTTCAAATGAACATTGAATAGTTATTCTGTTCATTTAAGCCTTTGGGGTGTACACAATCCATCAAGTAAATCCATCTGGTTTCTGCTTTTAATAAAGCCTTTTCCATATCTCCTCCTCTTAGGCCTAGTGACATTTTTGTACACCATAACATTGCAAATCAGATGTCTTGGATTAATGATGTTTATAAAAATGTAAGGCTACGGATGTAATTTTTTGTTTTTGGACAGATCTTGAGGAGCATTGTGAATATTCCGAAGATGTTCCATGATCCGAATGTGGAGTTTTCTTGTCATCATTCCTATATAAATATATGGACATTTGCATTGGAGGGCATAAATGACTCCAATAGTGTTGTAGCTTATCTAAGTTGTGATTTGATGTTCTTTGTCAAATCTGTCAATGATCGTTTTTTTCTTTTTGATCATATTGGCACATGTAGAGCAGTTGCCGCATGGGAAGGAGCTCTGCTCTGTAGTTTTTAACTTCTTAGTGCTCTTCACGTAATCACTGGGGCTGAGAATTTCCTTTAGATTTCTTGATCTTCTGTAGCTAATTTCTGCTCTCGATCTGATCACCTCCTTCAAGAGAGGATCAGCTTGTAATATGTGCCAGTTTTGTTGGAATATTTCAATGATCTGATTCAACTGGTCATTGTGAGTCATTATCAGACGAGTTTTATTGTCTGGATTTTTCTTTCGGACTTTTAATAGATCTGCTCTTGGAGTTAGGATAGCTCGTCTCTTTGCTTTTTTAATTGATCTTTTGCTGTATCCTCTGGAGAGTAGCCTGCTTTCGAGTTCTGATGCTCTTTTTTTTAAAGTAATCTTATCTGAGCATGAGCAATTGCGTTTGATTCTCAGGAATTCGCCAACTGGTAATGATTTTGTAGTGTTGGGTGCGTGAGCACTTGTTGAATGGAGTACATTATTTGTCGCTGTCTCTTTTCTGAATAGATCCGTACTTAAGGATCCATTATTTTCTTTGAGAATTTGTAAGTCCAAAAAAGAGATTTGAGTTAGACTTTTTTGGTAGGTAAGTTTGATATTCAAGTTGTTACTATTAAGTTTTGTTAAGAAAATATCTAATTCATCTTCAGTCCCTTCCCATATAAACAGCATATTAACAATATATATGATCCACAAAGGGATATTCAGAATATATTGATCGTTGTTATCTGAAAATACAATAGTTTGTTCCCACCAGCCTAGAAATAAATTGGCGTAGGTGGGTGCACACACACATGGCCATGCCTTGGGTCTGCAAATAAAATTTGCTGTTGAATAGAAAGAAGTTCTTTGTAAGAACGAATTTCAACAGATCTATCACAAATTGATTGTGTTCCTTGCTCTCTTTCGTGGAGATATCAAGAAAATGTTTAACTGCTTGTAATCCCAGTTTATGGCTGATGCTCGTATACAGTGACTCCACGTCAGCTGTAACAAGCCAAGTATTTTTGGAGATGTTAATATACTTTATTAGCTGTAACACTTCCATTGTATCTCTTACATAAGAGGGAAGTTGGGTCAAGAATTGCCTCAGTTTGAAGTCAATGTATAGACTGGCTTTTTCAATTAGGTTTTCATTGCCCGAGATGATTGGGCGGCCGTGAGGTTGTTTATGGTTCTTATAAACTTTGGGGATTAAATAAAAAGCTATTTTTGGATGTAGTACGGTCAGGAATTTATTTTCTTTGTTGGTAATAATGCCGGTTTTCTTGGCTTCTTCAATTAGATGGTTATATTGTTGGTGGAATTGTATGGCTGGGTTCCCCCATAGTTCCCTATAACATTATTGATTCTTCAGTTGGGAGATTGCCTCTTTTAAATACATTTCTTCTGGCCATATTACAATATTCCCTCCCTTGTCCGAGTTTCTGATGATTACATCATTCCACGATTCCATATCTTTGAGAGCTTTTCTTTCTTTTGTAGATAGATTTTTGGATTTTGGATTAATGTTGAGTTTGTTTATAGCACTGCCTACAATTAGGTTGAATATATCTATGTTGGAGCTAGTATTGCTAGATGAAACAAAGTTAGATTTAGTTTTCAAAGCTGTACGCCAGTAAAGTTGTGACGTCACACGCCAACTTGTCGGCTAAAACGCTGCCGCTCAGACTTGCTCTCTTGTTTGTGCCGCTGAGACTGCTCCCTCTAAACGTATTTACAGGACTACGTTCAGGTACAATCAAAGCCTCTAGCTTATTTTTCTACCTTTAATTACCGCTCCTATGTATTTTGCTCCTGTCAGGTGCTGATGTCGTTATAGAATTATGTTTAAGTACTACTCACTTAGCTAGCTATGTTTTACTCTATTTAAGCTCCGTGTTAACACTAGTCTTCTATTGGTATATAGACAAGGTCTATCTGCTGCATAATTATTCGTACTCACAGGTGGCAGCCATAGAAACATCTTGCTCTTGTATTACCATCTAGTAAATGCTGAGATTATACCTGGGTTTTCACATTGCTTTATGGAGTAATTGATGTTTCAATCCAGTGTAACCCTTGCAACAAGAAACATATATTTACATTTCAGCAGTTGTGGTTCAACAACTTTATTGCTTATCTTTACAGAGTAAAATCTGATATCACAATAGGGGAGAGGCCTGTATCAGGTTATAATATGAACCTTTTTTGGATGTGCTGATGCATAAACAAACTTTTGAGGTTGTGTCAAAAAGTATAGGTATACTGTTCAACACAGGATATCAAAAGAACAAACCAAATTAGAAAAATAGAAGAAAATTGGAAAGTTAATTAAAATTGTATGCTCTTTCTGAATCATGAATGAAAATGTTTGCGTTTCATGTCCCTTTAATATGCAACAATTTTTATTGTGATCAGTAGAAACGGGACTTCCCCATGATAAGTATCGGACCATCTTTTGAAAACCACTATTAAGTGTTGTAAATAAGGATCAAGAATGGCCGAATATGATTGTGTGGAAATTAAAAAGTGCTCAAAAATAACCATAAACACAACAGTATTTTAATTCAATATATTGGGATTAGCCCTGTAGTTATAATCATGCATTAGTAGCACATTAGAGAATTATTATTTTTGGCAGTTTTAAGTCCTTTTAACTTACCTTACCAGTGTATATTAGTATATATCCTTTTACATACGGCTTTGATTGACATTATTTTAGTTGCGCCTTAATATAGCCCCTGTGAAGGGGTTATCGACCCAAGAGGAAGTTGTGAAGATATATGTGATAATGGCTTTGCCAGCCGCAGCCTAAGGTCTGTTTTTTACATTATACCAATGTGTACAGGAATTCTCCCCTTGACCTCTGCGATAGAGGTCTCTTCAGTTGGATCACATCCCAGACACAAATCTAACACCCAGTAAACGCCTGAACAGGCCAATAGGGTACAGCTGGGCAGAGCATAAACTCAAACCAAATACCAGATGTCATAAATGTGTGTGTGTACAGATATCAGTTATTTGCATTTTTAAATCTACCCCACCCCCTTTTTAGTGTCCTTGTAAAGAAGAAAGAATACTGGATCAGTGCATTAAATTATTTTTATTTTCATCGTTACAGTAAAGAATGGAGACCACATTGTTCATTCTAAAAAAAGCAAAAAAAAATATTGATGTTCCCCTTGACATCTGTTCTGACATTCAAAAAATTTCTATAGAAAAAATGTCAATATTCAAATTGTGACTCCACTATTCTTAAATTGACATAGTAATACATTTTTTTCTATTGTGTATCTGAAAGAGCAGCATTTAAAAAAAATATTTTGGGTTAGATTACAAGTGGCGAGGTATTTTTTTTTTCGCGATCGTGCTATGTTATGGAGATTTTTGTATATAAATCATTTGATATAAGGATCTAAATGATTGGGTTTAACTCATATGTTTATAAAAGTAATTTCTATTAACTTAAAGGGACAGTAAAGTAAAAAAATAAACTTTCATGGTTCAGATAGGGTATGTCATTTTAAACAACCTTCCAATTAACTTTTATAATCAATTTTTGCTCTTTTCTCTTTGGATTCTTAGTTGAAAGCTAAACCTAGGTAGGCTCATATGCTAATTTTTTAGCCCTTGAAGGCCACCTCTTATCTGTATGCATTTTAACAGTTTTTCAGAACTAGAGGGTGTTAGTTCATGTGTGCCATATAGTTAATATTGTGCTCAAGCCCATGGAGTTACCTAGGAGTCAGCACTGATTTGTTAAAATGCAAGTCTGTCAAAAGAACTGAAATACAGGGACAGTCTGCAGAGGCTTAGATACAAGGTAATTACAGAGTTAAAAAGTATATTAATATAACCATGTTGGTTATGCAAAACTGGGGAATGGGTAAAAAAGGAATTATCTATCTTTTTAAACAATAAAAATTCTGGTGTAGTCTGCTCCTTTAAGTAGACATAAGTGTTAATTTGGCATTTTAAATGCACACAAAATAACAACTTTACAGAGAGTTACAGCGCTATGCAAATAAATTATAAAAATAATAAAAATAATAACTAAATGCACAAAAAAGAAAATGTGTTTTTCACTTCTCTTTCATTGTTTTCAGGGTTCATCACAATCCTTTAGAAAAACGTATCAAATGGTTTTTCTACAAAAATCTTCATAGACTTTAAAGGGATATAAAACCCAAAATAATTATTATCTAATCGTTATCAACAACAACAAAAAACAAAAAATCATTAAAGTATTTGAGGATTTTTGTGGATAAATAATTTGATAAGGATTGTGAAAGACTCCTACGTTTGCAAAATAACTGATGGCGCTAGATACACCCTGAATACATTCGCGTTCAGATTTCACATATTAACAGCAGGTTTTTTCTTACTATAAATCAATAGCCGTGGGATTTTAAAATGTATGCAACCCCTGAAGCTATGTATTTGACCTCCACATATGGTGCTGACAGCCGGAAATCTCTGTAGTATGAGCACTAAACAAATGCGTTGTATACATGAACTCCGACGGCCTTGAACTTAAAACACTAGGCCTCATCTTGGAGCGCAGCCAGCATAGAGTACATTGACTCTCTGCTGCTTCTGAATGCAATAAATCTTTGCTCTCTACTACCAATGACACCAAAGGCTTCCACAGCAGTTCAGAGGACAAAACCATATAGCAATATGTACAAGCAGAACTCCATTGACACTTGTCTGCTTCTGAATGCAATAAATCTTTGCTACTCACTAGCCATTTCATAGGGGCTATCACAGCAATTCAGAAGGCAAAACCATATACCAATAAGCAAAAACAGAGATATTTACATAGAAGTGTAAAATGCAACTGCATTGCTCTCAGTACTTAGACTTTTGGACTGTTTTGGCAATAAAAAATTGCAAAGTCCTTAAAACACCATTTTGTGTGCAGAAAATCAACTTATGAACTCACAAGCACACTCAGTTTAATTAAAAAGTCTTAAAAAAGGGACATTAAATACAAACTTTAGGCTGTATTATTATTTACCTTAAAGGGACACTAAAGTCATAATTAGACATTTATGATTTAGACAGAACATACAATTTTAAACAACTTTCCAATTTACTTCTATTATTTAATTTGCTTCCTTCTCTTGTTATCCTTTGCTGAAAGGTTTATCTAGGTAAGGTCAGGAGCAGCAAAGTATCTGGGTTCTCGTTGCTGATTGGTGGCTGCATATATACAGTTGTTATTGGCTCACCCATGTGTTCAGTTAGAAACCAGTAGTGCATTGCTGCTCCTTCAACAAATTATACCAAGAGAACAAAGCAAATTTTATAATAGAAGTAAACTGGAAAGCTGTTTAAAATGTTATGTTCTACCTAAATCATGAAAGATTTGTTTTGGGTTTCCTGTCCCTTTAATATCTGAAAAGAATTTTGCAATGAATAATGAAGCTTTATTTTCTTAAATGAGCATATTGTTTTATGTTGTTTTCCTTTTCTCAGATTTCTTGTCCCCAGAACAAAAGAACCCTTGTTAACTAATCACAAAACTGATACAAATGTATAGCAGGAAATCTTTTTGCAGTGCACATGTGCAGTTAAAGTAAGATACTGAAGTAGCCTGCCCTATTATCTTCCCTTGAAGTCTACTTTAAATGTTTGTTGTTTAAATAGATTGATAATCCCATTATTACCCATTCCCCAGTCTTGCATAACCAACACAGTTATATACACTTTGCCTCTGTGATTACCTTGTATCTAAGCTTCTGCAGACTGCCCCCTTATTTCAGTTCTTTTAATAGACTTTAACCAATCAGTGCTGACTCATAAATAATTTGCCTCTTTGATTACCTTGTATCTAAGCTTCTGCAGACTGCCCCCTTATTTCAGTTCTTTTAATAGACTTTAATCAATCAGTGCTGACTCATAAATACCTCCACGGGAGTGAGCACAATGTAATAAGAGGTGTCCTTCAAAGGCTTAGAAATTAGCATATGAGCCTACTTAGGTTTAGCTTTCAACAAAGAATACCAAGAGAACAAAGCAAATTTGATGATAAACGTAAAATTGAAAGTTGTTTAAAATTACAAGCCCTGTCTAAATCATGAAAGTTTAATTTTGACTTTACTATCCCTTAAGGTGTTTTAGCCTTATTAAGTAATATCACAGGGTTGATAACAATTATGCTATTGCTTTTAGTAGATTTAGATTTTTGAATTTCAGTTGTTAGTATCAGTGTGCTTTTCTTATTCAAGAGAACGAAGTAAGGAGCTGATCACAATTATGCTTGTTTTTTGATAGATAACTATTACTAAACAGCCGCTGGTATTATCATAGAGCTTTTCCAGTGATCCCAATCCTTCCCTTCTGACAAGGCTTGTGCATTTGTGTCATTATGAATGTGAATTTGTGATGAAAACACAGATATTCCTTTGTTATTACAAAACGAATATCGGAACAAATGCTTAAACTAATTTAAAGAAAAGGAACAAATACTGATGAAATACAGTATTCATTAGCTGCCTCTAAATTATATTTAAAGGGTTAAATACATACCTCTAATGTGCTGGAGAGTCGCGCTAATCCCGACACTTATTCACAGTGCCCCAGGCGTCACTAACAGGAGGTTTAGGGCAACAGATCCGTGCCGTACTAAGACACCTATTAATGCAGCCTGGCGCATCTTGAAGCAGGCTCAGGATTAGCACATCTAAAGCTACAGGTAAACTTTTACACCTGTAGCAAAGGAACCTTTCACATTTGTTTAATGAAAATTAATGTTAATGTTCCCAGAATATTTAGTATTCATTTGTTTTTAAACAAAACGAATAATGAATAGTGCAGCAGCTGAATATACTGAAAAGCACATTTTTCAGAATATTCGTTCCAAAATATTTGTCCGAAACAATTTTGAAGGCATTAAAGGCCCAAGTTGTCATTAACAGTGCAGCCAAAATTTAACTTAAATACTAACATAACTTAACATAACTTTAATAAACACAAGAGACAGATTGTGCGTGAAAGACTGCAAACGGTCACGTTTATTCATCATGACAACAGGTAACCGACTGTTAACTGGGATGGCGGGGCATTGAGTCTCTGGTCTACTCAAGTTAAACAAGAGGTCAAGGCCCCGACCGGAGTGTGCGACAGAGCCCTCGAAGCTCCGCCCACTGCAATGACACTAAAGGGCTTGCAGGGAGCTCACGTGACCTGCCTACTCGAGAAGGACACCATAGGCACACACCTAGAGTTCATAGACTTCCTATCAGTGTTGTCATCACTTCCCCCCGTTAGTTGTCGTAAGGTGTAACCCAAGGGCCAAGACCTCCTGCTACCAGAGTGCACTTTCCCTTCCCCTAAGAAGCAGAACCCCCGCTGAGGACAGACGTTTTAGCCGACTCCCAGCTGGGAGTGAATAAATGAAACACACAAGATTACTAAAGGCTAGCTCAAATAACCCTACCCCTGCCGTGTTACCCCCTAAACAAGCCCATACAGGAGCCGTAAGACCCAAGCCGCCATCCTAATCCTGGGGAGGGAGGGAAAAACAGGAATCTTCAAACAGCGCAGCAAGAAAAAGAGAGACCTATTACTACCTGCTGCCTTCTTATAAAGGTAAGTCCATAACTTCCCGATACTCTGCATTGTTGCTTCCAACACTGCAGCACAATCTCACTCCACTGAACCTTCACCCTTAAGGCTGCTCCAAGCCTATGCTGAGCTCTACACTAACCTTAGCTGCTGCACAAGAATATTTCTGACACTAATTTCCCTGATGTTCTAAAATGTTACCTCCCAAAAACAATATGAAATCCTTATCTGAGTTATTAAAGGGACAGTCAAGTCCAAAAAAAAAGTTTCCAATTTACTTTTATCACCAATTTTGCTTGGTATTCTCAGTTGAAAGCAAAACCTAGGAGGTTCATATGCTAATTTCTTAGCCCTTGAAGACTGCCTCTAATCTGAATATATTTTGACAGTTTTTCACCACTAGAGGGCATTAGTTCATGTGTGTCATATAGATAACATTGAGCTCACGCACGTGAATTTACCGAGGAGTGAGCACTGATTGGCTAATATGCAAGTCTCTCAAAAGAACTAAAATAAGGGGGCAGTCTGCAGAGGCTTAGATACAAGGTAATTACAGAGGTAAAACGTGTATTATTATAACTGTGTTGGTTATGCAAAACTGGGGAATGGGTAATAAAGGGATTATCTATCTTTTTAAACAATAACATTCTGGTCTTTTAATATCATCATTTCATAATCCAAAAATTACCATTAGACAAATAAAATGGAAATGTGGTGCATTTAGCAATTACATCACAAGCCTGTGTGTTAATTGATCCCTTTTAATAAAGTGAAATGCATAAACTCTTTTCACAACCATAAAAGGTCAAACCTCTAGCAAACACCTTCTAGATGCCATCTCTTATTTTGAGGCACCATGCTTATTTTTTGACAATGCCAGTAAGGGATGTAAGTGTGAAGGATATCACTCTAGCAGATTATCTACTTAACACTAACGGAGTGCGTCTTCCTTTTAACAACTGTCTATGATTGCACAAACATTTCATCTGAGTGTAATCAGAGCTCAGATTAAGACGGGTGAAGGTGCTAATGACCATAAGTGCCATAAGATTTGTTGCTACAGAGATTAGACTGTATGTTAATTGCTGACAGTTTTCAAGGCTCTCCTATAAACGCCCACAATGGGTTTGTAATTCAGATACGTTTAACAGAAGGGGTATAAGAAAAGGCAGAACTAAGCAAGCTAACATTTTAGTCATCATTCACCCACAAAAAAAGGGGATGTGATTGCAGAATTTCCAACCACTCCACATTATTTGCAGGGGTTTTGTGTAGTTGTCCTTCCTGATAGCCACCTATTCTGCTATCTAGGGGCACCAATACCCTGCCTCTGTCATGCCCAAACTCAACTCCAAGATGTAATACCCCTCCCTGTCACACACAGATTCCAACCATATTACTACCCAACACCACAGACCTTATAGACACACCCCTCTACCTGTTTGAAGATTAGGGGTTAATTCAGTAAGGTTAAAGGGTTATTGAAGCAGGAAGCAGCACTGTTTTTATTCTCTTGCTATCTTTATTTGAAAAGCAAGAATGTAAGTTTAGAATCTGGCCCATTTTTGGTTCACAACCTGGGTTGTGCTTGCTGATTGGTGGCTAATTGCAATTACCAATAAACAAGTGCTTTCATTCTGAACCAACAATTGGCTGGCTCCTTAGCTTAGATGCCTTATTTTTTAAAATAAAGATAGCAAGAGAACGAAGAAAAATTGATAATAGGAGTAAATTAGAAAGTTGCTTAAAATTGCATGCTCTATCTGAATCATGAGAGAAACAAATTGGGTTTAGTATCTCTTTAATGGTGATTTGAAAACCATTAGATACATTTTTTAAGGAATTGTGATGGATCCTAAGATCACTATCAGCAAAATAAGGAACTTTTAATATGTGGAGAGCACATATCTGTTTCCTTTTGAATAGCCATGCTTTTTTCTTAACATTCACCGAGATTACGAATTTTGCGGTAACAGAGGTGCGTTGCTAACTAGCATTTTTTTTTCAATGTTCCCTTAAGACAACGCTGCTATTACGGGTTTTTTTAAATCAGGAGTTAGCCTCAAAAAAGTGAGCGGAGAGCAAAATTTTGCTCCACATCTCACTGTAATACCAGCGCTGCTTACGGTAGTGGTGAGCTGGCTAAACGTGCTCGTGCACGATTTCCCCATAGGAAACAATGGGGCTGAGCCGGCTGAAAAAAAACCTAACACCTGCAAAAAAGCAGCGTTCAGCTTCTAACGCAGCCCCATTGATTCCTATGGGGAAAGGAATTTTATGTCTACACCTAACACCCTAACTTGAATTCCGAGTCTAAACACCAATAATATTACACTTATTAACCCCAAATCTGCCGTCCCCGACATCGTCGCCACCTACATTATAATTATTAACCCCTACTCTGCCGCTCCGGCCGCCGCCGCCGCCACCTACATTATATGTATTAACCCCTATTCTGCCACCCCAACATCGCCGAACCCTACATTATATTTATTAACCCCTAATCAGCCCCCCCAACGTTGCCGCAACTATATTAAATGTATTAACCCCTAATCTGCCGCCGCCAACGTCGCCGCCACTATAATAAAGTTATTAACCCCTAAACCTAAGTCTAACCCTAAACCTAACACCCCCAAATTTAAATATAATTTAAATAAATCTAAATAAAATAACTACAATTAAATAAATTAATCCTATTTAAAACTAAATACTTACCTATAAAATAAACCCTAAGATAGCTACAATATAACTAATAGTTACATTGTAGCTATTTTAGGATTTATTTTTATTTTACAGGCAAGTTTGTATTTATTTTAACTAGGTACAATAGTTATTAAATAGTTATTAACTATTTCATAACTACCTAGCTAAAATAAAGACAAATTTTCATGTAAAATAAATCCTAACCTAAGTTACAATTACACCTAACACTACACTATCATTAAATTTATTACCTAAACTACCTACAATTAATTAAAATTTAATTAAATAAACAAAAGTACGAAAAACAACAAACACTAAATTACAGAAAATAAAAAAATAATATTTTTTTTTTAAACTAATTACACCTACTCTAATCCCCCTAATAAAATAAAAAAGCCCCCAAAATAATAAAAATCCCTACCCTATACTAAATGACAAATAGCCCTTAAAAGGGCTTTTTGCGGGGCATTGCCCCAAAGTTATCAGCTCTTTTACCTGCAAAAAAAAAAAAAAATACCCCCCACATTAAAACCCACCACCCACACTCAACCCTACTCTAAAACCCACCCAATCCCCCCTTAATAAAACCTAACACTACCCCCTTGAAGATCACCCTACCTTGAGCTGTCTTCACCCAGCCGGGCACAAGTGGTCCTCCAGATGGGCAGAAGTCTTCATCAGATCTGGGAAGAAGAGGACCTCCATACGGGCAGAAGGCTTCATCCAGGTGGCATCTTCTATCTTCATCCATCTGGAGCGGAGCGGGTCCATCTTCAATCCAGCCAACGCGGAGCATCCGCTTCAAACGAAATCCAAGCGAAGAATGAAGGTTCCTTTAAATGACGTCATCCAAGATGGCGTCCTTTGAATTCCAATTGGCTGATAGGATTCTATCAGCCAATCAGAATTAAGGTAGGAAAAATCCTATTGGCTGATCCAATCAGCTAATAGGATTGAGCTCGCATTCTATTGGCTGTTCCAATCAGCCAGTATAATGCAACCTCAATCCTATTGGCTGATTGCACTGACAGAGCATGCAAGTATAAGGGACTTTTTAATATATTGACTTTGTTCTATCGGTATAATTTATTGAAAAGCATACCAAGGTAGGCTCTGGAACAGCAAAGTACTACTGGGGGCTAGATTGGAGGCGTTGCACATATTCCTCTTGTCATTGGCTCACAATATGTACTTAGCTTGGTCCCTATAGGGCATGGCTACTCTGAAACTGAGGGGTCTCACACCATTATGCCATATGAAAGGAAAAATAGATTATTCATAACAGCCCCCACAAGTTCCTACCTGGTGGTCAGTAGTTCAGGAAATCACTGTTTTTATGACAATCTTTTCTAATTTAGAGATGCATGAAACTTAAAGGGACAATAAACTGATGTAAAACTAAAGCAGCAGAGTTACTAGTCATCATACTAGTCATCATGCTTTAGTTTTTCCTCCTTTGCCTGCAGCTCTGTTTAAAGCTATTCTCTTATTTTAATCCTTCAAACCTGCTACTTAGTGAACTTCTGTATTCTCACACTGGGCACTTCTGTATTCTCACACTGGGCACCGCCATCTTGGAATTTAAGTATTCTTGTACCATGTGACAGAAGTGGTGCACATTCACAGATCAGTGACATTGCTGTCTTCTAGACAAGCCGTATCATGCACTTCAGCATGTACAATACAGTGCAGTAGCTCTACATTTTTGCTGCATTTTGCAAAAATTTTTCCTGAAGACTTTTTATATTTATTATGTTATATTTATAATAATATTATGTTATTATTTTATTATCAGGTATATGTAGAGCGCCAACAGATTCTGCAGCGCTATAAATATAGGCGGTATACAAGGTAACATTTATAGGGGGTCAAATGGGTAGAGGTCACTGCCGAGAGTTGCACTGTTTTAATTGGCTATTATGAGGGTGATCTACAAACAGCTGGGCTCATAGGCTTACATGCTAAAGGGTTCAAGGGGATTGCAGTGGAGTTAGGAAAGGTTAGTGTGGGTTGTATGCATCCCTTAATAGTAGAGTCTTTAGTGAGCACTTAAAGCTCAAAACTAGGGGAGTGTCTTGTGGAGCGAGGAAGAGAGTTCCATAAGATGGGAGCCAGTCTGGAGAAGTCTTGTAAATGGGAATGTGAGGAGGTAACAAGAGAGGAGGAGAGGAGGAGATAGTGGGCAGAGCGAAGGGGTCGGGAGGGAGAGTATCTGGAGACAAGGTCTGAGAAATAGGGGGGAGCAGTGCAGTTGATGGCTTTGTATGTCAGAGTGAGAATTTTGTGTTTAAGCCTGGAGGCAAGAGGTAGCCATTGAAGGGATTGGCAAAGAGGTGCAGCAGGTGAAGAGCGACGTGTAAGGAGGAGTAGCCTGGCAGAGGTATTCATTATGGATTGTAAAGGAGCTAGGCAGTAGCTAGGGAGACTAGAGAGGATGGAGTTGCAGTAATCAAAGCAGAAAAGGTTGAGAGAGTAGTTTAGAATCTTAGTTGTGTGTTGTGAAAGGAAATGTCTAATTTTATAGATATTTTTACGGTGGAAGCGGCAGGCTTTAGCCAAGGACTGAATGTGAGGAATGAAAGAAAGATCTGAGTCAAGTGTGACCCCAAGACATCGAGCATGGGGGGTAGGGGTAATGATTGAGTTATTGACAGTTATAGAGAAGTTGGGGGTGGAGATTTTTGAAGAAGGGGGGGAAATAAGGAGCTCAGTTTTGGAGAGATTTAACTTAAGGTAGTGAGAGAACATCTAAGATGAGATATGAAAAAGACAGTTAGTGACACGTGTTTGCAAGGAAGAAGATGGTGCAGAGAGGTAGATTTGGTTTTCATCGGCATACAAATGGTATTGAAACCCATGGGATTTTATTAAGGAACCTAAATATGATGTGTAGATAGAGAAGAGAAGAGGACCAAGGACAGAGCCTTGCAGTACCCAAACAGAAAGTGGTAACGGGGTAGAGGATGCCCCAGAGAAGTCTACACTAAAGGTATGGTTAGACAGATAGGAAGAGAACCACAAGAGAGCTGTGTCACAAATGCCGAAGAATTGGAGGGTTTGGAGCATAAGAGGGTGGTCGACAGTGTCAAAGGTTGCAGACAGATCAAGGAGGATAAGCAGAGAGAAGTGGCCTTTGGATTTTGTTGTAAGTAGGTCGTTGGTAACCTTAAAGGGACACTGAACCCAAATGTTTTCTTTCAAGATTCAGATTGAGCATGCAATTTTAAGCAACTTTCTAATTTACTCCTATTATCAAATTTTCTTCCTTCTCTTGGTATCTTTAATTGAAATGCAAGAATGTAAGTTTAGATGCCGGCCCATTTTTGGTGAATAACCTGGGTTATTCTTGCTGATTAGTGGATAAATTCATCCACCAATAAAAAAGTGCTGTCCAGAGGCTGAAACAAAAAAGAAGCTTTGATGCCTTCTTTTTCAAATAGAGATAGCAAGTGAACGAAGAAAAATTGATAATAGGAGTAAAATAGAAAGTTGCTTAAAATTGCATGCTCTATCTGAATCACGAAAGAAAAAATTTGGGTTCAGTGTCCCTTTAACAATTGCTGTCTCTGTGGAGTGGTGGGGGCAAAATCCAGATTGCAGTGAGTCAAGGAGGGAGTTAAGTGTAAGGAAATGAGATAGACGTACATATACTAAGAGGGAGTAGGGAAATAGGGCAGTAGTTGGATGGGGACGTTGGGTCAAGAGAATGTTTTTTGAGGATAGGTATGACGAATGCGTGTTTAAGAGATGAGGAAAATATACTAGTGCTGAGGGAGAGGTTGAAGATGTGTGTGAGTATAGAGGTAAGGGTAGAAGAGAGGGAGGGTAGGAGCTGTGAGGGGATGGGGTCGATGGGACAGGTAGTAAGGTGAGAGGATAGTATAAGGGCAGAAACTTCATCCTCTGTAACAGGGGCAAAAGAGATAAATTTATGGCTATGTAGGTTTTGTATTATAGTGAGGTTTTGAGGGGGTTTGAGACCGGTAGTATGTTGAGAGCTGATTTCATTTCTGATGGAGTCTATTTTGTTATTAAAATAGCTGGCAAAATCTTGAGCTGAGAGAGAAGTTGTAGTAGGATGTGGGGGTGGGCAGAGAAGAGTATTGCACGTGGAGAACAGACGTTTTGGTTTTGAAGAAAGAGAAGAAAGTCATCTGAACTCTGAGATTTTCTCCAGTGTCGCTCAGCAGTACGGGAACATCTGCATAGGTACCGTGTCAGAGGAGCATGCCAGGGCTGAGGATGAGTGTATGATTTCCGAGCTATGGTAGGTGGGGCCAGATTGTCAAGGGCTGATGTAAGGGTGGAGTTATAGTGGCAAATAGATTCATCAGGGCAGGAAAAAGAGGGGATGGAAAAGAGGAGAGGTTTGAGAGAGCTAGCAAGCTATTTCTGATCTAATGACTTGATGCTTCTGTGAAGTTTGGTGTAAGGGGTAGAAGGAGGGAGAGTTGTAGGGAGAGATGTGATGTTACAAGTGAGGAGATGATGGTCCGAAAGAGGAAAAGGGGAGTTTGTAAAGTTTGTGTAACTTTAAAGGGACAGTCTACACCAGAATTTTTATTGTTGTAAAAGATAGATAATCCCTTTATTACCCATTTCCCAGTTTTGCACAACCAACACAGTTATAATAATATACTTTTAACCTCTGTGATTATCTTGTATCTAAGACTCTGCAAACTGCCCCTTTATTTCAGTTCTTTTGACAGACTTGCAGTCTAGCCAATCAGTGCCTGCTCCCAGATAACTTCTCGTGCACGAGCACAGTGTTATCTATATGAAATACGTGAACTAACACCCTCTAGTGGTGAAAAACTGTTAAAATGCATTCTGAAAGAGGTGGGCTTCAAGGTCTAAGAAATTAGCATATGAACCTCCTAGGTCAACTAAGAATACCAAGAGAACAAAGCAAAATTGGTGATAAAAGTAAATTGGAAAACTGTTTAAAATTACATGCTCTATCTGAATAATGAAAGTTTATTTTGGCCTAGACTGTCCCTTTAAACTGTGTAAAATTCCTGCAAACAATGTAACTTTTCTGCTTTCTATTGTGAAAAATAATCCTAAATGCGATGTACAGCTGTTAAAAAGGTTGTAACATCACTGAAAGCACACTGCTTCTGTCAAAGAATGCAACAGCACACACATTCCAAAATGTCTCTCTCCCCTCTCTCTCTCCTCTCTCTCTCTCCCCTCTCTCTCTCTATCTCCCCCTCTGTCTCTCTCCCCTCTCTCTCTCCCCTCTCTCTCTCTCCCCACCTCTCCCCTCTCTCTCTCCCCCCTCTCTCTTTCTCTCCCCACATCTCCTCTCTCTCTCTCTCTCTCTCTCTCTCCCTCTCCCTTTTGACCACCCCTCTGTCTCTCTCTCTCCCCCTCTCTCTCCCCCTCTCTCTATCTCCCCCTCTCTCTTTCTCTCTCCCCTCTCTCTCTCCCCCTCTTTCTCTCCCCTCTCTCTCTCTCCACATCTCCCCTCTTTCTCTCTCCCCTCTCTCTCTCTCCCTCTCCATCTCCCCTCTCTCTCCCCCTCTCTCTATTTCTCCCCTCTTGATCTCTCTCCCCTCTTTTGAGCTGTTTGAGCTCTCTCCACGGCCTTTCCCGGACCCGCCCCGGCCACGCCCCTTCACAGACCTTCGTGATAGGCCCCGCCCCTTCACGGACCTCCACGCTAGACCAAGCCCCCTTCATGCTATGCCATGCCCCCTTCATGCTCAGTGACGCCCCTCACGCACGCTCGGCCACACCCACTTCATCTTGTGGCATTCGGCAGATCAAGTAGGGAATCTAAGGCCAGGTGTGTTTGTCATCGTGCTGTCTCTACTGCGCATGACAGCTTCGGACAAACACACTTGGCCTTTTATAGTAGGATAGTGTGCATAAACTAGTAATTTCCAAACTAAATCAAAAGACACAGTAAAGTTTTTATTGAAATAAGAATTTTGATTGAAAATAAAATAAATCTGAAGGAAAAAAAGCTACAATTATGGATTGGATATTCAAACCATCAAATCCCTATATTAAAAATAAATTCATAATGTTCAATGAACTTCCACTGTCTAATATCCATGTTGCTAGATTTACTAAGAAGTCAAAGAAAAAAATGCCTACAATGTCACCTATGGAGCTGATTAAAGGGACAGTCAAGTCAAAATTAAACTTTCATGATACAAATAGCTCACAAATACAACTTTACAATTCTCTTCCATTATCTAAATGTGCACATTTGTTTTATCTTCCCTACAGATTTCTTAAGGGATATAAGCCATTTTGGGCCAGATTACAAGTGGAGCGCAAATGTTTCCGCACAAGTGATAAGGGGATTATCATGGGTGTTTGCGTTCATTGGACTTACTGCTCATATTACAAGTTGAAAGTAAACGCAATCGATTGAGCGCAATCGTGTTTTATGCTAGAATGATTACTGCGACTTCAGATCTCTGGTTAACTGTTACATGAGTAATAGCTGAAGCTTTTTTTGCAAGTATATTAAGATTTGTATTGGTTAAACTTGATGGACTTCTGTTTTTTTTTCAACCTAATCTACTATGTTACTATGAGTCAAAAAAGTCACAAAACACATCAAAAATACATTATTGTAAATTCGTCTTTTTGTGCTCGTCGGGTTAGCACACAAGCAAAAACATTTTATTTTCAACTCTAATATGAGCGCAACGCGCAACAAGTGCAAAAAGTTTAACTTCTAGCGCAGTTAACGCTCGAGCAGGAGTGTTAATTAGCGCTCCACTTGTAATCTGGCCCTTTATCAAGTATTAACTCCTAGTAAGCATGCTCCAAATGATAGGATACGTGTATATGCATTTTGTGATTGGTTGAAGACTGTCACATGATGTATTAGGAAATTAAATGTAGCTAACTTTGACATTTCAGGGGAAAAAAACTACTATTCATTTGAAATTCAAACTAAGTGGTTGTGCATTGTCTCTTTATTATGCATTTATTGATAATGCAATTATGCTGTGTTTAGTGGTCTTTTAACTAATTCAAAACTATTGAATCTAATTAATCTAATGATCCTTGGGATAACATTGTTACTGGAGAGCTTTATCTTCCCTACAGATTTCTTAAGCTTATTTTTTATTACAGTGGTGTTAATTCAATGTGAAACAACTCAGATAATTAGGGAGATGAAATACAAGCCCAGAAAAGTTTAAATGAAACCAAACCTCTACAAACATAATGCAACCTATTTTACATAGAAACCCATGTAAACTCGGTATGGGTTAACTACACACTGCTGCCCAGCGCTATTTCTACCTATGAAAAGATGGAATAACGGCAGGGAAAACATTATAGCCATGTGGACTACATTTTAAACCATATTAGGGGTAGGTTTATTAAGACGAGAATTTTCTTGTCTCAGCATTTCACACAGTAACCAACACATTGCCAAGTCTAGACGTGATCATTCCTGCTTGTCTTTTTAAAGCTGCAAGTTTATGTTTCAAGCCAAAGAGAGGCACAGAGTAATTGCATAGTCCTTCCCTTCTGTAAAGAGCAAATGCCTAGGCCAACTGGATGGGAAATCTGACCCCTGACAAATATAAAGACATTAGCTTGAATCTTTATTTTGTATATTACGCTTCAGCCGTGATTAGTATCCCCTTTCTCTATCTCCAATCACTCAATTCTAGCCCTTGTTTGGTTAACTGTGTCTGGGAATAGATCTGGCTAGCTGTTTGGATAGTTTTTGCATTATAAAGGGGACAAATTCTGTGTCTTAAGAAGAGAGTTCAGACTTGCTGTAATGTTGTAAGCATTAATCTGTGTATGTAACTTGTATGTATGTTTGTCTGTAGATGATGTGCTACACATAAATATATTGTTATGCATAGACACAATACATCATTTGTTTATGTATAATATTGATTGACAATTGATACACAGTTTTTGTTTTCTTATTTGTTACAATGATTATTACCAAAATCCTGAATCAATTATGTTATAAACAAATCCCAATAGCACTATTGTTTTCATTAGGTTCTCAGTACCATTATTATTATTAAAATATTTTAGTATTGCATAATAAATTTATTTGTGTATTTAGGATTTAACTATTTGAATGAATGATGAAGAAAACCATTGTATATGTATGTATATATATATATATATATATATATTTATTTATATATTATTTTATATACAGTATATATATATGTGTGTGTGTGTTTGTTTTTTTCTTTGGTGTTATTAATATTAATACTTTATATTTATGGAAAATTCACATTTTGCTAGCATTATTTTGTAATTTTTTTATTCAGAGTTGTTTGTTAGTTACATATAAAATATGCACTGTAACTCTTAAATACACCTGTATATTTAAATATTTTATAAATTATTATCTTTATTTGTAAAACCCCAACAGATTCAGCAGCAGGCTGAAATTATAGAGTTTACAGTCAAAGTAGTATTTGTTGAAGACAAAATTTGTAAATACATTTGGAGTTTGTTTTCAAAATGATATTGATACTTTCTGCAAAACTATTTTGATGAATGTCGTACAACCATTTAAATTCTAAGGCACTGTCACTTCTCATTTTGCTTGATGACAGCATTACCTTCAACATATCTGAAATGTTCCTCTCATCTTTCCACATTCATCATCTAAACATATTCCTTCATTCCTTTCACATTAGTGCTTATAAATATATATGCTGTTGTACCTTACGTACACTTTGTGGCTTAAAAAATAATTTTGTTCATATTTTAAATAGCATTAGTTTGCAAGTTGAGTGACTCCAGTTTATTGGGGTTGTATGTCTGGCATATGAAAAAAGGGAAGGAGAACAAATATTCACATGATTTTATTTTTTAAAGTATGAACATTTAGTTTTGATTATCATATAATCTATTTATGCCACTGCACAAAGTAAAGTGATATAGATGTGGCTTTATACTTAACCCCTTTTCTGCCAGAGACACAAGCTACAAAGTATTGGATCCCTTTTTTGGCAACCGAGGGATTAAGGGTAAATATAAATGATGGACAACTGGTAGATTTTGGAGGCATCCGTTGTCACCCACTCTTTCTTTTTCTGGAAGAAGACAGTATGCCCCCTTTTTACCACAACCTACATGTTTCTCCAGGAGCCTGGAAGTCACAGCACATTTTTACTTCTGGCTTAAAAGGTTCTTGCATTGTTCTTTGCAGAGCTACAAAGTGAGACAGAGACTCAATAGAACTCTGATCAGCGCTGTTGCACTGCACTCGCTCTCTTCAGCTGCCACCTGCCCATGATGACAGCATCACTAGTGGCATGTTTGGCCAGGGAGGATGGGTACCTTTTGGCTCGGTAGACACAAACAAACCAGTGGCCCAGGTATAGCAACCACCTTTAAAATTGTATATTTGATATTTTAATAAGCAGGAGTTGCAAAACTCATACACATAGGAAATTATAAAGCAACTAGCATTCTAGTAGACACTATACCTTTTAAAACGTATAGATATAAACAAAAACAAATATTCAAAACCACACACAGCCATATATTACTTTTTAGAATAAACTAAGTAAATCCAAAACCAAATTGTAGTACTCACACATCACAATGTAGATGACAACAGAACAAGACCCAAACCAGATCTATGATCTCTACAGAACTATGCTCCCTATACGAGTCTGCTAATGTAAAACACATTATAGCAGACCAGCCCTAGACAAGATACATGCCCTCCTGTCCCATATGTCACATATATAGCCTCCAGAGAAGATATATAGCTTCTGTAATCAAACTTGCTTCATTCTCTTGGTATTCTTGAAGAGAAAAACTAGATAGGTCGATAGATTGTGATCAATGCTTTATTTAATTATCCTGGAAGCCTTTTTTTATTATTTTTAACAACAGCTGGTGATAGGTGGCTGCAAATAAATGTATCTTGTGATTGGCTACTCTACATTAATGGCATTAAAAGTCATTTTTAAATTATATTTAAAAAGCATGGGTCAAGCATGATCCATTAGAAAAATGCATCTAATGATTTTCACTAAAAAAAAAAAATGAATTGCATAAAATGTGTACAGGGGGTTAAAAAATGTTAAACAGATACACAATCTAGTGGTAGCTGAAAACAAAATGCAGCTATATTAGTGTCAGTAGATTTGGAAATATTTAAATTATATTGATACTCTTTGCAAAGTCTACCTGTGTCATAGAAGCTTTTAAATTTGGAGTCATTGACCCTTCTCCTGTTGCCTGATGACAGTATTCCCTTCAACAAGTAGTCCCTTGACATTCTATCTTATTCTCCATTCATCATCTTTAGACTGTAAACATGTTTCTCAATTTCTGTTTCAATAATGTTTAAATTTATCTCTTGTTGAAACCTTCTGCACAGGGCTTAAGAAAATATTTTAGTTGAGAATATTGGGAATAATTTATACTGTGACTTCACAGTTTATCCTATCTGAATGTCTGGCATATAGAAACATGAATTCTCATTAAGGAAAAAAAGACAGCCAGCAAAATACATGTGATACAAATTAGTATTTTAGTTAATTGTTATTTGATTGTGCAAAAGCAGAATATGAATATTGCATGGTCCCTTTTCATTTCCATGTATGCAAATTCATAAAGTAAGGTGGTATATAGATGTGGGCCTTATACTTAAAGTAGTTAAAGTAACAGTAAACTCATAATTAAACTTTCATGATTTATATATAGAATGCAATTTTAAACAACTTTCTAATGTATCTCTATTTACTAATTGAGCAGAGAGAGAAGGGCGCCTCCTAGTGTAGCCAATTTTTTTATAAAAGAAATAATGCAAGTGCAAACATACTCACAGTATGGAAAGGCAGAGGTAGTGCCTAGGTGAACGATCTGGGAACTTCACAGTGTCCCAGCAGACTGCGCACTGAACTGAGGGCTGCTCCTCCCAAACGCAGAAGATGTATCTGTAGTCTGTAAATTTTGAGAGAAAACAAGAGGGCGACCCCTAGTGCAGATCAATTGTGGACGAGTGGTGAATATCTGCTTATGCTTACGAATGGATACTCACAGAGGGTATACTCTGTGAGTATCCATTCGTAAGCATAAGCAGATATTCACCACTCGTCCACAATTGATCTGCACTAGGGGTCGCCCTCTTGTTCTCTCTATTTACTAATTGACTTAGTTCACATTGGTATCTTTTTTTTTAAGCATACCTAGGTATGCTGACGAACAGAAATGGATCACTGGGAGCTAGCTGCTACCAGTAGTGCATTACTGCTCCTTCAACAAAGGATACCAACAAAGGGCTAGATTACGAGTGGTGTGCTAACTGATACGGGTGAATGATCTTGCATTTTTTTTAGCTTTTTGTACGCAACGGAAATAGCATGCGTTTTACTAGCTGAAAGTAAACGCGTTCCCTTGAGTAAAATTGAATTTAACGCACTTCGGGATATTGCGACTTTAGAGCGCTGGTTAACTGTTTACACAAGACTAAAAAGTTGCACAGAAAACAACAAAAATACATTTAAAAGTAGAGTTACACTCACAATAAACACGATCTAATAAAGAAAATTGCATGAATAAGTTATATGGGCTTAGTGATATTAGGTCTCAAATGTAATGTGGAAAAAACAGGCTGCAAAGGACTTTAACATAGAGATACATACATACACATGTCCAAGTATGTATATGTTTGTATGTATATATATATGTATATATATATATATATATATATATAGAGAGAGAGAGAGAGAGAGAGAGAGAGAGAGTGTGAGAGAGAAGAGAGAGAGAGATACATACATACACATGTCCAAGTATGTATATGTTTGTATATATATATATATATATATATATAGAGAGAGAGAGAGAGAGAGAGAGAGAGTGAGAGAGAAGAGAGAGAGATACATACATACACATGTCTAAGTATGTATATGTTTGTATATATATATATATATATATATATATATATATATATAGAGAGAGAGAGAGAGAGAGAGAGATACATACATACACATGTCTAAGTATGTATATGTTTGTTTGTATGTATATATATATATATATATATAGAGAGAGAGAGAGAGAGAGCGAGAGAGAGAGAGAGAACAGTCAGGGTGGATTTGCACTCACATCTCAAAAGAAACAGCAACTGCCAGGAAAAATAAATTGTATCCAATATAGTTAAGATCCGCACTCACTGGACTTGTGTCAGTTGTGATATTTATTATAGTGACGTTTCTGAGCAACAATGCCCCTTCTTCAAACTAGTCTGAAGAAGGGGCATATATATTGCTCAGAAACATCACTATAATAAATATCACAACTGACACAAGTCCAGTGAGTGTGGATCTTTACTATATTATATATATATATATACACATTCCCTATGTATCTGCACTCCCACTTCCTCTAGGATAACAACCAGGGTCCCCAGTCAAAAATTAATCCAAGTAGTTAAAGCACAGACTGCACTCACTGGATTTTAGTGAAAAATTCTTACACAGGCTATGTTGTATTAAATTTAAGATTTTTTTCACTAAAATCCAGTGAGTGCAGTCCGTGCTTTAACTACATATATATATGTGTGTGTGTCTGTTTGTCTTTGTGTCTATGTGTGTGTATATACACATATAAACACAAAAATATATATGTATACATATATAGACATAAATATATATAAGTGCATTGGTGCCCTTTTCAGTCAAGTAACTGAAAACATGAAAAATTATATTTATGCAACATTAATTTTTAATGAGGTGTTTAACTATGCATATACTGAAAACATTTCACATTCCATTCCAATGTTCTTCACATAGGGGAATATGTTGTAAGTATTTATAAATACATTTTCCTACATATATATAGTGATGTCGCAAACCTAAAATTTTCTGCAAATTTCGCGAACGGGCGAACCGGGCGAACCGCCATTGACTTCAATAGGCAGGTGAATTTTAAAACCCTCAGGGACGCTTTCTGGCCACAAAAGTGATGGAAAAGTTGTTTCAAGGGGACTAACACCTGGACTGTGGCATGCCGGAGGGGATCCATGGCAAAACTCCCATGGAAAATTACATAGTTGATGCAGAGTCTGTTTTTAAGCCATAAAGGGCATAAATCACCTAAAATTCCTAAATTGTTTGGAATAACTTGCTTTAAAACATCAGGTATGATGTTGTATCGTTCAGGTAGTGTGGTGGCACTATTGGCAAGTGGTCCTGGCACACACGCTGGCAGGCAGGCAACTGCTATTAGATTACACTAGCAGACTGATGTTTCACAGTCAAAAAAGTTTTTTTTAAAAAAATTTACACTACTGTTACAACAGATATGAGTGGTGGCACTAGTTGGCAAGTGGGCCTGGCACACACGCTGACAGGCAGGCAAATGCTATTAGATTACACTAGCAGACTGATGTTTCACAGTCAAAAAAGTTTTTTTTTTAAAATTTACACTACTGTTACAACAGATATGAGTGGTGGCACTAGTTGGCAAATGGGCCTGGCACACACGCTGGCAGGCAGGCAACTGCAATTAGATTATATTAGCAGACTGATGTTTCACAGTCAAAAAAGTTTTTTTTTTTAAATTTACACTACTGTTACAACAGATATGAGTGGTGGCACTAGTTGGCAAGTGGGCCTTGCACACATGCTGGCAGGCAAGCAACTGCAATTAGATTATATTAGCAGACTGATGTTTCACAGTCAAAAAAGTTTTTTTTTTTTAAATTTACACTACTGTTACAACAGATATGAGTGGTGGCACTAGTTGGCAAGTGGGCCTGGCACACACGCTGGCAGGCAGGCAACGCAAATTAGATTACACTAGCAGACTGATGTTTCACAGTCAAAAAAGTTTTTTTTTACAAAATTTACACTACTGTTACAACAGATATGAGTGGTGGCACTTAGCAAGTGGGCCTGGCACACACGCTGGCAGACAGGCAACTGCAATTAGATTACACTAGCAGACTGATGTTTCACAGTCAAAAATGTTTTTTTTTAAAAAATATACACTACTGTTACAACAGATATGAGTGGTGGCACTAGTTGGCAAGTGGGCCTGGCACACGCTGGCAGGCAGGCAACTGCTTATAGATTACACTAGCAGACTGATGTTTCACAGTCAAAAAAGTGTTTTTTTTACAAAATTTACACTACTGTTACAACAGATATCAGTGGTGGCACAGAGCAATTAATCACAGTATATGCTGTGGGCCTGACACACAGGCCTGATGGAAAATGAAATTAGATTACACTAGCAAACTGATGTAATTTTTTTTTTTTTTTTAATTTACACTAATGTTACACCAGATATCAGTGGTGGCACAGAGCAATTAATCACAGTATATGCTGTGGGCCTGACACACAGGCCTGATGGAAAATGAAATTAGATTAAACTAGCAAACTGATGTAAAAGTTTTTTGTTTTTTTTAATTTACACTAATGTTACACCAGATATCAGTGGTGGCACAGAGCAATTAATCACAGTATATGCTGTGGGCCTGACACACAGGCCTGATGGAAAATGAAATTAGATTACACTAGGAAACTGATGTAAAAGTTTTTTTTTTTTTAAATTTACACTAATGTTACACCAGATATCAGTGGTGGCACAGAGCAATTAATCACAGTATATGCTGTGGGCCTGACACACAGGCCTGATGGAAAATGAAATTAGATTACACTAGCAAACTGATGTAAAAGTTTTTTTTTTTAAATTTACACTAATGTTACACCAGATATGAGTGGTGGCAGTGAGCAAGTAGGCACAGTATATGCTGTGAGCCTCACACACAGCTACAGGCAGGCAAATGCAATTAGATTTAAAAAAAAAAAAAAAAACGACTGAAGTTCTAGCCCTAAAAAGGGCTTTTTGGGGTGCTGTCCTTACAGCAGAGATCAGATGAGTCCTTCAGGACTGTAGTGGACACTGAATACACTAGCCTAGCTATCAATTTCCCTATAAAATCAGCAGCAGAAGCACTATCACTCCTCTCACTAAGAATACAGGATCATAATGAATCTAAAATGGCTGCTGCCCAGGAGCTGGGAGGGTCTGGGAGGGAGTGTCTGCTGCTGATTGGCTTAAATGTGTCTGCAGACTGTGAGATACAGGGTCAAAGTTTACTCAATGATGACGAATAGGGGGCGGATCGAACATCGCATATGTTCTCCCGCCGCTGCGAACGCGAACAAGCTAAGATCGCCGGGAACTGTTCTCCGGCGAACTGTTCGCGACATCACTACATATATATATATACTGTATATCTGTATATATCTATACCTATATTAAATTTATATATATATATATATATATATATATATTAAAAATAACAAGAGTATTGCATTGAGCAATGATACTATTTTATTGGACCAACTATACATTTATAATGTGGTATACATGATACATTGTACTGCATGTGAAGTGGGATGCTATATTGGAGAAACAAGTCAAAAACTGCACCTTCGGGTGAACTTACACAGACACTCAATCAAAAATCACTGTGAAACAAAATACTGTACCCCTGTTGATCACCATTTCACCCAACCTGACCACTCCATCCAAAACCTCAAAATTCTCAGTGGCAACTTCAAAAACACCATGGAAAGAAAAACCTTTGAAATGAAAATGATAATGCACTTCAACTCTTCAACTCTGGACTAAATGCGGACTCTGGGCAACAAACATTCTGTTGTTGACTGTCCCTTTAATTCAAAGAATTAAGGGTGTATATCAGTCATGGGCACATGGTGGATCTCAGATGCTTCCCTTGCAACCCTATCTTAAAGGCACAGTCTACACTAGAATTTTTATTGTTTAAAAAGATAGCTAATCCCTTTATTATCTATTCCCCAGTTTTGCATAACTAACACTGTTACATTAATATACTTTTTACATCAGTGATTACCTCGTTTCTAAGACTCTGCCAATTGCCCCTTTATTTCAGTTCTTTTGACAGACTTGCATTTCAGTCAATCAGTACTGGCAACTAGGTAACTCCACGTGCGTGAGCACAGTATTATATATATGACACACATGAACTAATGCCCTCTAGTGGTGAAAAACTGTCAAAATGCATTCAGAGAAGAGGAGGCCTTAAAGGTATAAGAAATTAGCATATGAGCCTACCTAGGTTTAGCTTTCAACTAAGAATACCAAGAGAAAAAGCAAAATTGATGATAAAAGTAAATTGGAAAGTTGTTTAAAATGGCACGCCCTATCTGAATAATGAAAGTTTATTTTGGACTAGACTGTCCCTTTAATTTCTTTAGTAAAACAGTATGTCCTTTTCTCCCTCTACAACAAGTTTTTTTATCCTACCCAACAGAACACTTTCTTTACCCTTCATTGCATTTTCTCTCTCATTCACACACATATTTGTACATTGAAGCTGTTAAACCGACACTCAAGTCAAAATTAAACTTTCATGATTCAGATAATGGCCTCTATTTATCAAAGGTCTTGCGGACCTGATCCGACAGTGCGGATGAAGTCCGCAAGACCTCGCTAAATGCGGAGAGCAATACGCTCTCCGCATTTAACATTGCACCAGCAGCTCACAAGAGCTGCTGGTGCAACGCCCCCCCCCCTGCAGACTCGCGGCCAATCGGCTAACAGCAGGGGGTGTCAATTAACCCGATCGTACTCGATCGGGTTGATTTCCGGCGATTCCTGTCCGCCTGCTCAGATCATAACTTGTGTTTCTGGCGAGTCTGAAGACTCATCAGAAACACGACCCTTCAAGCTCCGTACGGAGCTTGATAAATATGGGCCAGAGCATGCAATTTAAACAACTTTTCAATTTACTTCCATTAACAAAATGTGCACAGTCTTTTTATATTTACACTTTTGGAAACACCAGCTTCTACTGAGCATGTGCAAGAATTCACAGAATACAGTATACGTATATGCATTTATGATTAGCTGATGGCTGTCACATGATACAGGAGGAATGTGAGGAATGTGAATATATATAACTTTGAAATTTGTCAGAAAAAAATCTACTACTCATTTGAATTTCAGAGCAAGGGCTATTGTATTGTCCTTTTATCATTCATTTGTTGACTATGCAGATCTACTGTAGTTACTGGTAATTTAAAGAGACATTTAACTTAATACTTTAATTCCATATTAAGGGCAAGATTTCAGGTGGAGCACAATTGGACAAATAATTTCAGTAGGGAGAATAATATATTTTCAACTCCCTGCAAAGCCTAAGTAAAGATACTACTTTAAAGAGACACATTACGGAGAAAAAAATGACACGTCATGAATGGTTTAATGGTGACAATGTAAGAATATGTTAATGACAAGAAAGAATGCTGAGCATTTAAAGTAACGACACAAAGTTATTGTTATTATAGGGTTGGATAGCATTCCAGAACAATAGAACAATTGTTATTGTATCCAGCAAAGCTGTTCTGTGCTATTGTAATAGACTGAAACATTCTTGGATTAGTGGTTTTTGTCTGATGGCCAAACATCAGCATTTCAAGCTTGGATGACATAAAATTATATAATACAGCCATTGTTATGGACAGGGAGCCAACCAAAATAGTTTTTGGTTATCTTTCTAGCATGGAATGAGGAGACCGTGTTAAATGGATTACAAAAGAACTTCTAGGGATGTTCGGATTGTTCGAGGAAATATACTGGCTGCTTTACAGGATATTTTCCTTCTCAAAACGATGGTCACATCCAAATCTAGACATATTGGAATGAAAAATTATATATGTAGTCATAGTAGATTTATCTAAAAAATAATAATATTTTTTTTAAATTTCTTTCTTATAGGTATCTAAATGAAATCCAGATTTCAAGAGAAGTAAGAACTTTGTGGATCAAACAACACACTAGAAGATTTTTTTTGCTTCATGCCTTTGAAATATGCCAGGATCATAATTGTATTCAAAACATTTCCGTCATCCACATGAAAAAAATATTTTCTGATTGAAACTAAATAGCAGTTGTGTATCTCCTACCAAGTAATCTGATAGGTTCTTCCTACTATTGCTAGTTTGGTGAAAGGTCCGTCCTGTTGATTCTTTTTGACTAACAAGTACAATGAGTATTTGTGGGAGGTACACAAGAGATATGGCTGTATTTTAGTTGATTTACACTTAAACAGTTATCAATTTACATTTTTAGGCACAAATATACTGATCTTTCAGGATGATGGAATTTGTTTTTATTAAAACATCATTTTAAATTTTGGTTTAAATTAGTGTTTGGCTTTAAAGGGCAACAAAATTTTTAAAACTCTTAACTTAATGATCACACCAACATTATCTTTTAGTCCACGCCAAACACAAAATGTTAGTTTGTTCAAAATATTTGTCTTGATTACAAGATCCCTAGACCATCTATACATTTTTATATGTTGCTGCACACATAAGTGGCTACAGGACTAGGGGTCTGGTCTGATATGGGCACGGGGCTGAGAAAGGGGGAAATGGATCCCAGTTGAGGATCCTCTAGCTAATTTTTAGGTGTTAGGGAACTCTGTAACCCTCACCCATTGTAACCCCCCTAAAGGATGCACTGAAATACCAACCTTCTACGTAGGCCTGATACAATTGCTTTGCTGTCTGTGATTGGACACTCAGAGGGGTACTTATCAAGCCGTCTACTTTACCTGCCTTCGCCGGTCCAATGCGCCTGCCTAAGCTCGCCTCACATCGCCGCCGCGGACCTGAATACGTTCGCCTAAGTTATAAAAAAAAGCTGTCAAAAAGCTGCGCACCAAGTACGGGGCGATGAGCAGCGGACTGTGATAGTTATCACTCATCCGATCTCGCTGCTCTTCGGCTTTTTTACAGCTTTATTGATACCCCTGTCACTAAGCACTCACACTAACTACACTGTTCTACCCCCTATACCGGCGCCCCCGGAGCCCCCCGCAACTAAATAAAGTTAGTAACCCCTAAACCGCCGCTCCTAGACCCCACCGCAACTATAATAAACGTATTAACCCCTAAACTACCACTCCCGGTCCCCGCCGCCACCTACATTATACCTAGTAACCCCTATCCTGCCCCCCCCTATACCGCCGCCACCTAGAATAAATTTATTAACCCCTATCCTGCCGATCCCGGACCCCGCCGCAACTAAATAAATAGTTTAACCCCTAAACTGCCGCTCCCGGACCCCGTCGCAACCTATATTAAACTTATTAACCCCTATACTGCCCCCCTCTACACCGCCACCACTGTAATAAAATTATTAACCCCTATCCTGCCCCCCCCTACACCGCCGCAACTCTAATAAAATGATTAACCCCTAAACCTAAGTCTAACACTAACCCTAACACCCCCCTAACTTAAATATTAATTAAATACATCTAAATAAATTTAACTCTTATTAACTAAATGAATCCTATTTAAAACTAAATACTTACGTTTAAAATAAACCCTAATATAGCTACAATATAAATAATAATTATATTGTAGCTATCTTAGGATTTATATTTATTTTACAGGCAACTTTCAATTCATTTTAACTAGGTACAATAGCTATTAAATAGTTATTAACTATTAAATAGCTACCTAGCTAAAATAAAAAGAAATGTACCTGTAAAATAAAAACTAACCTAAGTTACAATTACATCTAACACTACACTATACTTTAATAAATTATTCCTATTTAAAACTAAATACTTACCTGTAAAATAAACCCTAAGATAGCTACAATATAATTAATAATTACATTGTAGCTATTTTAGGATTTTACTTTTTAATGTAGAATAGGGTAGGGAATTTTTTTATTTTGGGGGGCTTTGTTATTTTATTAGGGGGCTTAGATTAGGTGTAAGTAGCTTAAAATTGTTGTAATATTTTTTAAATGTTTGTAACTTATTTTTTTTATTTTTTGTAACTTAGCTTTTTTTATTTTTTGTACTTTAGTTAGTTTATTTAATTGTATTTAATTGTAGTTATTTGTAGGTAATTAATTTAATTAATTTAATGATAGTGTAGTGTTAGGTTTAATTGTAACTTAGGTTAGGATTTATTTTACAGGTAATTTTGTATTTCTTTTAGCTAGGTAGTTATTAAATAGTTAATAACTATTTAATAACTATTCTAACTAGCTAAAATAAATACAAAGTTACCTGTAAAATAAATATAAATCCTAAAATAGCTACAATGTAATTATTAATTATATTGTAGCTATCTTAGGGTTTATTTTACAGGTATTTAGTTTTAAATAGGAATAATTTATTAAAGTATAGTGTAGTGTTAGGTGTAATTGTAACTTAGGTTAGTTTTTATTTTAAAGGTAAATTTCTCTTTATTTTAGCTAGGTAGCTATTAAATAGTTAATAACTATTTAATAGCTATTGTACCTAGTTAAAATAAATATAAATCCTAAGATAGCTACAATATAATTATTATTTATATTGTAGCTATATTAGGGTTTATTTTAAAGGTAAGTATTTAGTTTTAAATAGGATTCATTTAGTTAATAAGAGTTACATTTATTTAGATGTATTTAATTAATATTTAAATTAGGGGGGTGTTAGGGTTAGTGTTAGACTTAGGTTTAGGGGTTAATAATTTTATTAGAGTTGCGGCGGTGTAGGGGGGGCAGGATAGGGGTTAATAATTTTATTACAGTGGCGGCGGTGTAGGGGGGGGCAGTATAGGGGTTAATAAGTTTAATATAGGTTGCGGCGGGGTCCGGGAGCGGCGGTTTAGGGGTTAAACTATTTATTTAGTTGCGGCGGGGTCCGGGATCGGCAGGATAGGGGTTAATAAATTTATTCTAGGTGGCGGCGGTATAGGGGGGCAGGATAGGGGTTACTAGGTATAATGTAGGTGGCGGTGGGGTCCGGGAGCGGCGGTTTAGGGGTTAATACATTTATAAGAGTTGCGGCGGGGTCTAGGAGCGGTGGTTTAGAGGTTACTAACTTTATTTAGTTGCGGGGGGCTCCGGGGGCGCCGGTATAGGGGGTTAACATGTTTATTATAGTTGCAGCGGGCTCCTGGAGCGGCGGTTTAGGGGGTAAACACTTTATTTAGTTGCGGCGGTGTAGGGGGGCAGATTAGGGGTGTTTAGACTCGGGGTACATGTTAGGGTGTTAGGTGTAGACATCTCCCATAGGAATCAATGGGATTTCTGGCAGCAGCGAACATGAACTTTCGCTATGGTCAGACTCCCATTGATTCCTATGGGATCCGCTGCCTCCAGGGCGGCGGTTTGAAAACCAGGTACGCTGTGCCGGAAAAGTGCCGAGCGTACCTGCTAGTTTTTTGATAACTAGCAAAAGTAGTCAGATTGTGCCGCACTTGTTTGCGGAACATCTGGAGTGACGTAAGAATCGATCTGTGTCGTACTGAGTCCGGCGGATCTAAGCTTACGTCACAAAATTCTACTTTTGCCGGGCAGCAGGGCTTGATAACTAAGGTGAATCAGCCTCGCCACAAATACGCTGCGGAATTCCAGCGTATTTGAGGTTGATGGCTTGATAACTATCCCCCTCAGTCACACCCACATCTGAACTCCACTTATAGGAACCATGCTCCTGTTTGGGACCTCTATTTCTACTAATATTGTATGCAAGCATAACTGATTTTATTTTCTGCTTCTTTTTTTCTTAGCCATTACATTTTATCAGGAACACTTCTGTTTAATCTAGTAGAACGGTCAGAAATGAAAATGATGCAACATAAAAAGGTACACAAAAGCGCAAACAGACAATGCTCAGATATGTTAGAGCACGTTATTATTGCATTGCTAAATACAATTATGGGTTCAATTTCCATCTTGGAAAGCATGTTTATCGGATGTTTATCAACTTATCATGTGTGTTTTTCAGCATCGGTGTGATCACAATGTAAATGATAACACAATGTTTGTGCTGGAAAAATATTGGTTGAAATATTGGAAAAGTCACCCGTACGATGCGCAGACAGCATCAACATCCGCAATTACAATCAATTTTTTTCGATATTTTTCAACAGGTTTTTGGAACCATTTTTTCACTTGAATTCAAAACTTAAAGGAAATTGATGAAGTGTAAAACTCTCCTTTTTTGACATGTTTGCAGATATCCCAAAAACAATTTGGAATAATTCCATTATGTTAGTGTAGAGCCCTTAATAGTATTAAGGGTAAAGGCCTGGCAGGGATGATAATATAGTTGGATGTGTGTTGTGTGTAAGTTGCAGCATTGTTGCATGTTGATGGGTTGTGAGTTACCTAGAGCTTAAAAATTCATGTTGCGGAAGTTACAGACTCTCTTTTGCTTTTTACTGGAAGAATTCAGCATTGCCCGCCCTCTGTCTCTAAGGCAGATAGCTTTTAATGAGGGTACGAGGGAACGGCTGCCTTAATGTTGCTAGAGCAGGCACGTTAGTGGGTAGGGTCAGTTAAGTCAGCCTTTTGTTATCCTGTGTATGTTAGTTTGATCTCCCCCTGACTTTAGTTGGTTTGAGCGGCTAACAAGATCCTGGCCCCTTAAGGGTTGGAATATCCTTAACTTTCTAGCAACCTGGGGTAGCATTCCTGCATAATTAGCACACTTGGGGTGGGTTAGGGCGATGGTCAGGCAGGTAGGCAAAGTAACTACATTAGGTGCAGGCCTAGGGTGCCTCTCTACCTCTTAGGTAGGCAAGTCAGGAGAGCTCCTTTACTCCCCATTCTACACTAATATTGGGTGGTGCTGTTGCAGCCCCCAATATTTTTGGCCGTTACCTCTTAATGCATGAGAAGTTAAGTACTCACTTGCCGCCATGATGTGAAAAGTTTAGTTGGTTCAATTTCTGATCGGTGACAAAAATGTAATAAATGCTCTTTTTCTTCATCTCAGTTGCTTGTGTGTAATTTAAGGGGATTGGGGGTAATAAAGTTTATTGTTGTTAACCACTACCTGACAATCCTGGACTAGGCATTTTATCCCTTATGTTGTGCATGTGCAATATACTCAGATGTCATTTAAGATGTGTCACGCTGCACCGCTCTAGCTGTTGCTAGGGGCGCGGCGTCTCCTTCCAGCTCGTTGTCAGGGGCTGTGTCGGGTCCGGATGCTGCTCTCTCTGATGCCGGTCCGGATTCCTGTGGCGGGAATCCTGCGCCTATGTAAGTTGCTCAGAACGATCTATCATTGCCCAAGTATAGGTGTTACTTTGTGTGCTCCTGGGTGTGATAGATCGTTATTGCTCTGATTTCCTTATTGTTGATGAACCCTGCCTGTCTGACTACTCTGTCTGTTAACCCCTAAATTGCTGGATTGATTTACTGCTGATGAACTCTGCTTGTCTGACCACTCTGTCTGTTAACCCCTTAATTGTTAGATTGATATACTGCTGCTGAACTCTGCTTGTCTGACCACTCTGCCTGTTAACCCCTAAATTGCTAGATTGATATACTGCTGTTGAACTCTGCTTGTCTGAACACTCTTCTTGATTAATCCCTATTGTTCTGGATTGCCTCTCTGTTGCCAAACCCTGCCTGCCTGACCATTCTAGTGGTTTCACCCTTTGACTGCTTTACCGTTGCCAAATCATGCCTGCCTGACCATTCTAGTGGTTTACCTTTGGACTGTTTTACCGTTGCCAAACCCTGCCTGCCTGACCCTTCTTGTGGTTTACCCCTGAACTGCCTTTCTCTGATTCCCTGCCTGTTGACGCCAAAGACTATCCTGCCTGTGGTGAGTGCCGCTTACCTCATCTTGCAAACATTCTCTGCTCTGGGATAGGGAGTTCTGTCTGATAGTGGAATATCCCATGAGCATTACAAGATGTATATACAAATATATGGTCTAGATTCATTAACCCCTTCACTACTGGGACTTCCAGAAAAAATGAAAAAATATCGGAGAATGTTTAGCATTTTTGCAATCACTCCATTTAAATAGAAATAGAGCCTTGTTTTTATTTTATTTACCTGTCAAAACTATAAATATTTTTAAGTAGACAACCTAAAGTATTGATCTAGGGATATTTCATGTCACCATTTCACCGCCAAATGCGATCAAATAAAAAAATCTATATTTTTTTCACAAACTTTGGGTTTCTCACTGAAATTATTTACATACTGTTTATGCCGGCCCATTTTTGGTGAACAACCTATGTTGTCCTTGCTGATTGGTGGATAAATTCATCCACCAATCAAAAACTGCTGTCCAGAGGTCTGAACCAAGAAAAAAGCTTAGATGCCTTATTTTTATATAAAGATGGCAAGAGAACGAATAAACATTGATAATAGGAGTAAATTAGAAAGTTGCTTAAAATTGCATGCTCTATCTGGATCACAAAAGAAATTTTTTGGGTTCAGTGTCCCTTTAAGGCTTTTTTTTCTGCAAGGTAGGATCCCCACTTACCCTCCAACATCCCTGATCCCTCCCAAACAGCTCTCTAACCCTCCCCCTCTAACTATTGTGGCCATCTTAGGTGCTGGCATCTGTTTTCCAGTACCTATAAATCCCCATTTTTTATGTCTTTTTTTTAAAAATGAAGTATAGTGGTCCCACCACCCCCTCCCACGATCGCCACTTAGTAACCCCCCACACCCATTTTTCTGTAATGTAGCTGCCCCATCCCTCCCTGTCCCTTTATTTTTACTTTCTGAAGTGTAGGGCCTACCTTGTTATGCCTTTTAACAAAGGATATACAGATAACAAAGTAAATGTAAAAATAGATGTAAATTGAGAAGTCTCTTAAAATTATGTGTTCTATCTGAATCATAAAAAATGTAATTTATGTCCATTAAAGGGGTATGAAACAGAGTTCTTTTCTTTTATGGTTCAGATTGAGCATGCAGTTTTAAACAACATTTCAATTGACTTCTATTATCAAATTTGCTTTGTTCTTGGTATCCGTTGTTAAAGGGGTAACAATGCACTGCTGGGAGCTAACTGTACACATCTGATAAGTCAATGACAAGAGTCAAATATGTGCCTACCTAGTTACCAAGAGAACAAAGCAAATTTGATAATAGAAGTGAATTGGAAAGTTGAAGAAAATTGCATGCTTAATCTGAATTGTGACATTTTAATTTTCACTTTACTGTCCCTTTAAGTGTACTTGGGCATTGAGAGAACTTTAGCCTCACGTAATCATAGCTCTAGGTAAACCTGGCTACAATAGCAAAGATTTGCAAACCACACAACAAAACAGCTGGAAAGTCATCTCCATTATTTCTACTATCTGCGGTTTTGACATTCCTGAATCATATCTCTACATATATATCTGCTTAGAGAGAGAGTAAACAAGCAATTTGTTATTAACATCTTGTGCATATGTTTGTTTAGCTGTTGCTGCTGCTCTCCTAAAGTCTAAGGGGTAGATTTATCAAATGTTGGGCGGAGAGGATCCGCTGTATCGTATTATGTCCGCTTGACATTGATAAATGCCGACAGCATACCCTGTCGTAATTTATCATTGCAGAAACATTTCTAGTGAAATCCAGATTATCTGTGAAAGAAGATCACAAAAGAAGCCGCCTCCTTGTGTAATACTGCATACAGATTTAGCAATATCATTGACATGTAGTGAAAATAAACTCACAAGTGGAGCAGCACCAAATGTGCTAAATAGCGCAGGCTGAGACCTTAACAGTTTCCCAGCAAGCTGATCCTCCAGGGGATGTAGTGGCCTAGGTGTGCGCAGGATAGGTTACAATAAGGCTCAGGCTTCCATGTTGTTAAGCATAATTTTTATTGCACCGGATCTACTTGCAGCGTCTGGAAGCCGCACTCTCACTGAAGCTGTATACCGGTCACAGAGGTAAAACCGCTCTCTTCAAACTTAAGGTAATATTTAATCCATTTACAAAGGATTGTTCTTACGTTGTCACTCTCTGGAAACCCTCCGCATTACCTTGCTGAATCTTCCGGTTATTACCATAGTCTGTCTGTGATGTATATATTTTATGAATGAGTGTGTGAGTGCGTGAAGCCATATCTGAACATTGCTACAACAAGAATCAATTATTGACGCTTTCACAAAGTGTATCAAAATACATATTTCTTTTATCATTTACTCAGAACTGTTTGCTTTATGTTCCTTACTTATATTGCAACAATTGTTTCTACCTAAATATTCCTTGCCTCTATTTTGGCATCTACGAAGTTTTCTACCAGTAAAAGTCTCACCAGTGATCTAACAGGTAGTTCAAATCATACTGCCTGTTTTATTCATTAAAAGAGCAACAAACCCTTAATTCAATAACACTGCAAAAGTTCCTGCATAAAACAGGACATCACATAATTTTCAGGCCACAGTGTTCTAAGGGTTTGTTACTGGTAAACAAAACTTTAATATCATGGATGCAAATGAAATTAAAACTGAGTTCTCTAACATACAAAGAAAATTAGATTATCTTGCACAAGGTTTAACAGAAGTACAAGCAGATAATACCGCATTAAAAGCGATTGTTAAAGAATATATGTCTCAAAAAAGTACTGAAGTACCTGAACCCCATATTCGATATCCTCAACCTTTCACTGGCAAAAGACATGAATTCAGAGATTTCAAGACTGCTTGTAAACTTCTTTTTACCATGAGACCCCGCACATATTATTCAGACCGCATCAGGGTTTGCACCACTATTTCATTTTTACAAGGAGAGCCTAGGACCTGGGCTAACAGGTTTTATGAAAATAATGACCCAATTTTGGATTCACTACAGGATTTCTTTCAAGCTATGTCTAATTTATATGAAGACACAGATACACAAATCACTGCAGAATCTAAACTACGCGCACTCAAACAGGGTAAGCGCACGGTGGAGGAGTACACAACTGAATTTCAAATGTGGGCAACAGACTCACTATGGAACCAAGTTAGCCTTAAAAATCAGTTTAGGCTGGGCCTATCTGAAAACCTTAAGGATGAACTGTCTCGCCAGGAAATGCCTGATACTCTTCCAGCACTTATAAAATTAAGCACATCCATAGATAGAAGACTCAGGGAACGGCGAGCAGAGAGATTTACTTCAGACACAATACCCAGGCGCCAGATTACTTACACTACAACATCTGAGAAACATCAAGGTAGTGTAACCCCTATGGAGATAGGCACTATCAAGGGGCCACTAAGTAATGAGGAAAAAATGAGAAGAAGATTAGAAAACTTATGTTTATACTGTGGACAAAAAGAACATAACGTCTCAAGCTGTCCTTCATTACAAAGACAAAAGAAGGGTAAGAAAACAGGTTATCAAAACATATATCATATCTCAGATACAATGCAATTGACTTTACCTCTCTCTTTGCAGTGGGATCAGGAAAATATACACTCCAAGGCATTGATTGACTCAGGTGCATCTGGGAACTATATTGATTCTGTATATATTGTAAATAATAAAATTCCTCTGGTTTGCAAGCAGAACCCTGTGTTTGTTAAATCAATTGATGGTACTTTAATAAATAAGGGACCCATTACACACCAAACAATACCTTTGCTCACAATGATAAACAAGGGGCATACAGAATATATTACATTTGATGTGATCCCCATATCACTACATACTATTATTTTAGGATATAGTTGGCTGCAAAAACATAATCCTAAAATAGATTGGGAACATTCAAAGCTTAAACTAGACTCAACATATTGCATAAACACCTGTTACCCTCATAGCATTCTTTCATCATCTGAGATAGGGATACCAGGGATATATCAGGATTTGGCAGAGGTCTTCAATTTGAAAGAAGCAGAAAATTTACCACCCCACAGAAGCTTCGATTGCCCTATAGATATCATTCCAGGGTCACCAATACCGCATGGGAAGATCTATCCTCTCTCACAAGATGAGTTAGTATACTTAAGGTCCTATTTGGATCACAACCTGAGAAAGGGATTTATATCTCACTCCACATCCCCTGCTGCTGCAGGCATGTTTTTGGTAAAAAACAAAGATGGCACTCTAAGGCCTATAATTGACTACAGGGCTTTAAACTCTATAACAATAAAAAACAGGTATCCATTACCACTAATACCAGAGATAATAGAACGGTTAAAAGGAGCACAAATATTTACTAAATTAGATTTAAAAGGGGCATACAACCTTATCAGAATGAAGAAAGGTGACGAATGGAAGACCGCTTTTCGGACTCGATATGGGTTATACCAATACAATGTAATGCCTTTTGGATTGAGCAATGCTCCAGCCACTTTCCAACACTTTATTAATGAAATCTTCCGAGATTTAATGGATATTTGTGTTATAGTGTATTTAGATGACATTCTGATTTATTCCAAAACAGAAGAGGAACACGAAAGACATGTACGTTGGGTCTTAATGCGATTGAAGGAACACAAGTTATATGCCAAACATGAAAAGTGTTTATTTCATGTTAACAAAATTAAATTTCTGGGTTACATAATAACTCCTAATAGGATCCAAATGGATCCAGATAAAGTTTCATCTGTATTAGAATGGCCTACACCAAAATCAGTTCGTGCACTACAACGTTTTATTGGCTTTGCCAACTACTATCGAAAGTTTATAAAAAACTTTTCTGATATAGTAAAGCCCTTAACTCAGTTGACTAGTAAGAAACAAAGATATAAATGGACCGAACAGGCCCAATCAGCTTTTGACTACTTAAAAGGGCAATTTTCCAAAGCCCCCATTTTACACATGCCAGATCCTGAGCTGCAATATGTATTAGAGGTAGATGCATCAAGTTCAGGTATAGGAGCAGTTCTATCTCAACAAGTAGATAACAAATCAGAATTATTTCCTGTAGCTTATTATTCAAGAAGATTCACACCCGCAGAAAATAATTATAGTATAGGAGATAAAGAACTCCTTGCTATCAAAGTATCCCTCGAACAATGGAGACACTTACTGGAAGGTACACAAAAACCATTTAAAATCTTCACAGATCATAAGAATCTGGAATATTTGAAGAAAAGTAAAACTCTAACTTCCAGACAAGTAAGATGGTCTCTATTCTTAGATAGGTTCAATTTCTTGATCACTTACCGACCAGGAAGTCTGAATACCAAGGCTGATGCATTATCCAGAGTACAGGAAATGACACCTCAAGAGACCATGACTCCAATAGTACCAATCGAAAAATTTATTGGAGCCCTAACACCTCTAGAGGAGGAGATTAAAAGGGCACAAGAAAAAGAAACCAATACACCTAAATCCTGGCACAAAAACTTAAATACTGGTTTGATAAATCATAAAAATCAATTGTATATACCCAGTTCATTAAGGAAACAAATATTGAAACACACTCATGACGAACCTTTATCCGGTCATACCGGAATACAAAAAACCATTGAAAAAACAAGAAGAAACTTTTGGTGGCCCCACATGAATCAAACCATTCAAGATTATGTCAATTCCTGTGACATTTGTGCTAGAAATAAAATAGATCATAAAGGGCCCATCGGATTGTTGACCCCATTGCCAGTTCCGGATAAACCCTGGTCCATGATCTCGATGGACTTTATTGTAGAGCTACCAAAATCAAGGAACTTTAACACTATATTAGTTGTAATAGATCATCTAACAAAGTTGGGACATTTTATACCTCTAAAAAGGTTACCTTCCGCTTTTATTACAGCTAATGTTTTTCTTAATCACATAGTAAAACTTCATGGACTACCCACTGATATTATAACAGATAGAGGTACACAATTCACCTCATCCTTTTGGAGATCATTATGCAAATTATTAAAAATTACACCAAGATACTCAACAGCTTTCCATCCCCAAACCAATGGGATGACTGAGAAACTAAACCAAACATTAGAACAATATCTTCGTTGTTACATTTCCCATTTGCAAGATGATTGGATAGATTATTTATCAATGGTGGAATTCTCTTACAACAATTCAGTATCATCTTCAACAAAAATGACACCGTTCTATGTAACCTATGGCTATCATCCAACAACTTTGACTCTATCTAAAACTGATGTAAATTCTCCAGCTGCTAAAGACTATTCATTACAACTAGAAGCAAGACTAGCCCTAGTCAAAAAACATTTATCTGACGCAAAGAATTATCAGAAAGCTTATTATGATAAACGTCACAGACCCAGTCCAGTCTATAAAGTGGGTGACAAAGTATTACTATCTGTAAAGAATCTAAAACTCCATGTACCCTCTAAGAAATTGGCAAATCAATACATTGGACCTTTTGTAATCAATAAAATTTTGAACCCTATGACAGTATGTTTAACCCTTCCTGCAGCTTATAGGATTCATCCCACTATACATGTATCTCTAATTAAACCTTATACTTCTACCGTACCATCCAGTCTTCAGACTCCAACTGCGTTACAAATAGATGACCACGATGAATTTGAGGTGGAACATATTCTAGATTCTAGGATCAAGAATCATCACTTAGAGTACTTATTAAAATGGAAAGGTTTTGGTCCTGAGGACAATTCTTGGCATCGTAGCACTGACATTTCTGCTCCCCGTTTAATTAGATCCTTTCATCGCAGATATCCTTTGAAGCCATCCCTCTCGTCAATTGGGGGACCCCTTAGTGGGGGGAGTGTGTGATATACCTTTAAGGTATATCCCGCCTACCTTTCCTACACCCTATATCAGGCACACCTGAACCATCATTCCTTGCCTGAAAATTGTTTTCCCTTTGCAGCTTATTTGACCGCATCCCTATTGCTGTGATTCTACTTTGAAAATTCCTAACTTGCTTTGATTTCTTTCTCTCTAAACAGGAGTAGTAAGCTAGAATCTTTTGTTGCACATTTTACTCAGTATTTACTCATTCTTCCGGAATTCTAATTTAACAAACAAACTGAATCAAGGAGCACCGGATCTACTTGCAGCGTCTGGAAGCCGCACTCTCACTGAAGCTGTATACCGGTCACAGAGGTAAAACCGCTCTCTTCAAACTTAAGGTAATATTTAATCCATTTACAAAGGATTGTTCTTACGTTGTCACTCTCTGGAAACCCTCCGCATTACCTTGCTGAATCTTCCGGTTATTACCATAGTCTGTCTGTGATGTATATATTTTATGAATGAGTGTGTGAGTGCGTGAAGCCATATCTGAAAATTGCTACAACAAGAATCAATTATTGACGCTTTCACAAAGTGTATCAAAATACATATTTCTTTTATCATTTACTCAGAACTGTTTGCTTTATGTTCCTTACTTATATTGCAACAATTGTTTCTACCTAAATATTCCTTGCCTCTATTTTGGCATCTACAAAGTTTTCTACCAGTAAAAGTCTCACCAGTGATCTAACAGGTAGTTCAAATCATACTGCCTGTTTTATTCATTAAAAGAGCAACAAACCCTTAATTCAATAACACTGCAAAAGTTCCTGCATAAAACAGGACATCACAAAATCTCACCTGTCTTTGAAAAATCTGTCTACCATATTAAAAGATGTATAATACATACAAATACAAAGGTGTATAATACACACATATCACATTGCATTATATTGTTAATCAAATAAATATCACAATAAACAGATATATATCAGAGTCAAAGTTGTATGTTTAGTCATACGGTATATGTATAATCCTTACATCGTTCCCAAAATTGCTTTCTCTGTCACCATTCATATAAAATAAACTTCAAAGGTAACTTACCGGCTCTATCAATCTCTCAAATAATGGAACTTTACATATAAAATACATCTTTTGATAATCTATGAATTATGCCACTCCTTGATGGTCTGTGTCGGTGTTATAACCCTAATATTACTAACAAAATCATTTTAGTTGTTCCTTTATTTAAGCTCCTTAATTAGAGACCTGTGTATATACCTATCATAATATGCATTAGTTATGTATGGTAACTGATCACAGTTTACCTTTTCCTCAATTCCAGCAACCTACTGCCACCTCTATTGCCTATATCAACTTGTTCTATTGCTTTTATGTAAAAATCTTTTTTTTTTTTATTATGTACCTGACAGAAATGTTGGATTAGGGGAGTATTTAAAGTGCCAGTTTCGATGTTTTTTATGTGCTCCAAGCATCTAGTTTTTAGATTTCTTTTTGTGCGTCCTATGTACCTCAAAGGATACTTGCACGTACATTCCAGCATATATATTACATAATCTGATTTACAGTTAAGCAGCTTTTCTATTGGAAACTTCTCTACAGTCTCTGTTTTTATTGCAAATTTATTATACTGCAGACACAGCTTTTTCTAAAACATTTGTGTAATCCATTTAGAACGGATTTAGTTATGTTATTTCTTTGGACATTTTTCTTGTTTTTGCTTCTAATCACACTGGGAGCTAAAACCGACTTAACATTTTTGTTCTTTTTATAGATAACAGGAGTGTTACCAATGGTTCTTTTTATAGATAACAGGAGTGTTACCAATGGTTTCTTTCAAAAGTGGATCTTTTTGTAGTATCTCCCAGTGCTTTTTTAGAATATTTTTAATTTGCCAATGTCCCTCATTAAATGTGGTAACACATTTTACTTTGCTTTTATTAGTTTTCTTGTTATTTAGCACTTTACCGTTATGTACAAGGGAATGTCTGTCCAATGATTTTGCTTTATCGTATGCTTTTTGTACAATTAATAAATATCGGGGTACTTTTTTTCTTTAAATTTTTGTTGTAAAACTTCAGCTTCCCTCTCAAAATTCTCTAGTTCTGTACAGTTTATTCTTAAACGCTGGAACTGTCCATATGGTATGTTCTCTATCCACTTTGGATGGTGAGCACTTCTAGCGTCAAGATACCCATTGGTATCTGTCTGTTTTCTAAATAGACTGCTCTTGACTATACCATCCAAAGTGGATAGAGTAACATCCAGAAAGTCAATTTGCGTGTCATTTATGGTATCTGTAAATTTCAGGTTCATATTATTTTTGTTTAGATTATCAACAAAAATTCTCCATTCAATTTCATCTCCCTCCCAAATTATGAGGATATCGTCTATGAACCTGCGCCACAGTTTTATCTGGCCATATTTATATCCATTACCTTCATAGATCATGTCATTTTCAAAAGCACCCATCTAAAGATTAGCGAAATTTGGTGCACATTTAGTGCCCATCGCTGTACCAGTTTTTTGTATGCAAAATTTTTCTTCAAATTGAAAATAGTTTTTTTCCAACACAAACCTTATTGAATCTAGAATAAACTTCATTTGGGTGTCTGCCAATCTTATCTGCCCGTATTATAGAGTGTTTGATAGTTTGTATACCTTGTTCATGAGGAATTGAAGTGTATAACGCTGTTACGTCTAGTGTAGCCCACTTATAAGTAGTTTTCCATTCAAAGTCCTCTATAATTTGTAATAAATGTGGGGTGTCTCTAAGGTATGATCTTAATTCTATTACCATGGGCTTCAAAAATACATCTACAACATATTCAGACAGCCGCGATGTTAAGGAGTCAATACCCGAGATTATCGGCCTGCCCGGAGGCTTATCTAGATTTTTATGTATTTTAGGCAAGTAGTAGTATATTGCTGTTTTAGGTTCCTGATTGGCTAGATATCTCCATTCCCGTATGTCTAGAACTCTTTCTTGGAAGCGCCAATTTATGTGTTACATATATTCAATAATTAGAGTGTTTTTAGGATCATGTCTCTCTAGACACCTATATGTTTCTACATCTGATAGTTGTCTATAGGCTTCTTCTAAATAGTCCTTCCTATTTAGGAGGACTATTCTACCGCCCTTGTCTGCCTCCCTGATTATTATTTCATCATTGTCAACTAGTCCCTTTAAGACTTCCTTTTCCTTTAGACTTAGATTATGCTTTTTAACCTTATAATCTTTGCATAGGGCGGTACACTCTTGAATTATCAAATCCTTGAATTGCATAATGTATTTACCTTGGGATTGAACAGGGAAGAAAATTGATTTTGGCCTTAAGCCACTGTTGATTACTCTTTTCTCTTCTATATCTTCAGAATCTATTTCTGTATTCAGACTGATATTTAAGTCTATTCCCATAGTATTAATCAGATCCCGATTTTCATCTTCGAGATCCATTAGTGCTTCTATAGTGTCTTTGTCTGATTGGGTTAGGCTGCTTGTGTCTCTATTTTTCTTTTCTTTTTCAAAATGTCTCATTAACGTTACTTTTCTTATAAACTTATTTACATCTACAAATAGTTCAAATGGGTTTGGTTTCTTTGTTGGGGCAAAAGACAGTCCTCTTTTTAAGAGGTCAATTTCTTTTAGATTAAGATTATGTGTAGACAGATTAAATATTTTAATAGTATCCGTTTTTACGTTTGTCTCGTTTCTCTTCTTCTTTTTAAGTTGTATTATTCTTCCTGCTCTACATCCTCTAAGTGTCTTTTTCCCCTTCTTGATTCGCTGGGTATGTCTGTTTGTCTCCATTCTAAGTTTGTGTAAGATGGACCTGTTTCTTCTATCCTCTCTCTGTGTGGGATTCTGGGTTCGTCCCTGAGGTGTCTGTCGTGAAAATCCCTCGTCTGCTGCATATTTCTATCATAGTGGTTCTCCCCTAAATTCCGGATCTCATTATCATTATTTCTATTGTCTCTAAATTCTCTGTGGGTATATCCTTTATCAGAGTGGGAATTATAATTCCCCCTGTTGCCATAGGTGTTTCCCCTATGACCCCTCATGCGTCTACCTCTTGGGGCTTCAAAGTTATTAGGTTTGCCCTGTGTGTAGGTGTCTCTATTGTATTTGACATGTGAGTAGTTATAACCTTGAGCTCCTTTTTGTGTCCCATGGGTATTCCTGTTATGTGTAGGATAATTACTTCTAGTTCTATGATTATTTTTATTATTTCTTTCTGGAAACTGGAATCTAATGTTTGGTGTAGTGGTTGAGGAACATCTCCTCTCTTTTTGACCACCTTTGTTAGATATAATACTAGCAGGAATGTTATTATTTATGAATATTCCTGGGGTGATAGGAGTAGTTGGTATATCTGCTTCTATTTCTATATTGCCATTATTTTCAGAATGTTTAGCTAGAAAATCTCTCTCAAATTTCTTTTTCTTTTTGAGTTTCAGATCTCTTTCAAGTTTAATCATTCTTTCTCTAATTTCACTGTCTAATTTGTCATAATAGGGATCACCTTTAAAAGGTATAACTTGAGACTCTAATTTCTTAAGTTCTGTTGTTACTTTTTCCAGATTAGCTTCCCTAAATTTTATGATAATTTTAATTAACTTTATGGAGCTTTCTTCTAAGGTGGATTCCCATTCTATTAACAACTCTATATCAGTGCTGTTAAATATAGGAGTTTTTGTTAATGTTAGACCTTTAGGGACAATACCTGCTTTCAAATAGGTTTCTAACCCAATTATGTCGCACCAGTTTTTAATTTGTATCTTACTCAATTTTTCAATTTGTCTGAATAATTCTCTAGGGTTTGTTAATGTTACTTGCCCATCATTTCCTTCTATAATTTGTATGTCTGTAGAGAGAGTTCTCTTCTTATGATTAGGGTCAAAGTAAATGCCAAAATTATGGTTAGGGTTATCCCCAGCAGCAGACATAATATGAACAATATCAGCCCCTTCTCTAGTGAGGAGAGGTGTACAGTACCAAAAATGTGAAAAAAACGGACAATATCTGCGCTCAGGAATATATGGCTGGACGATAAGAAGTATACCTGGATACACGTACAATCTGCTATATTGGAGGGTATTATTACATACACAGTATAGTATATGGTACAGGTACAGTATAGTATATAAATGGGAATGTGAATTTCTTAAAAAATATATATATGTATACCACACAATACCGGTATCACCAAGATATAGGACCAGTCCAGCGTGTCTCTTTTGAATAATGTAGGTAGTTAGTAACACAGTCACTTAATGACAATTCTTCTAACAGTTCCCAAGTGCCTGCAAATTC